>NW_022603278.1:0-30216 GCF_008692095.1 Etheostoma spectabile
ATTTTACTTTGATTTGATTTTTGGTGAGAAAGCTATCTAGACTATCTGTTATATCTGAGTTTTCCTTCGCTAACTATTTTGCAGTGGCTCGTGCACAGTTTACTGCAGCCCGTGACGATTCTGATTGGTTTCAAGTAATGCCATTATACCCCGGAGCATGTTTTCCTCTCATCCCTCAACTGCCATGTTGGACTAACCAGACCTTCCTCCCGCGCTGTGGAGAAGGGTCTGGCAAAGCGAGACTAAGTGAATTGGACTCTATATCAGATATTTCCAACACAAGTGCAGCAGTTTGTGTGAGCTGTGTGACAGTGTTATTTGACATACTGACCACATAAGCGTAAAATAAAACCTGCACTAATTTAGTCTCTCTAGCCTTTATCTACACTTTATTATTATATTATTTCTTTTGATTCTTTTTTGGTTTTGTTTACCAGGCTTTTATTGAAAAGTTGAATTGTCCCAGGGCTTGTCACTGACTATGATTAAATAAGTTGATGTGTGGCACTATTCTTTCTAAAAGTCAAAGCAGAAACAATTCATTTGACTGAAAACTTAATCTGCAACTATTTTGATAATTGACTTTTCATTTTTCAAGCATAAAAACAACATTTTGGTTTTTCTCTGTTCCCGTCATTGTAAACTGAACATCTTTGCATGTTGGACAGACAAAACCAATTTGAAGATGTCATCTTGAAGCTCTGACGCATTTGACTTTTATACTTGAATGGTTAATGAAGAGTATAATCACCAGATTAATTGTAAATGAAATAAATATATGACTTGCAGCCCTATTATATATTTATCTAGATCCATACATCCCTCGTTTTCATGAATATAATGTGTTTATCTCATATTTTAGATTTTGCAATATTATGGGAAACTACAGGGGGTTTTGATGGTAAGCAAGTTAGTTGTACCACTGTGGTTCTAGATGTACAGCACAGAAACACAAGAAATACAGAAAGTCAGAATTTAGCATCAAATCGTTCTAGACAGAATCTAGAGAGCATCTAAGAATCCATTTTGTTCCCCACCCCTAACAAATGAAATTTTAATCTTTAATCTGCAATAACGATTTTGGCCCCTAAACAATCCCATTAACATTGTAATCTGTAAAAACTCTTTTTTTTGCACATTACATATTGCAAGTACATTCTTTTCCTATTTAGTCTTGTGTTCTGAATGAGAAAAGTTCTAGAATGGAAAAGTATTAAAGGAGTTCAAGTGTTTTGATTGTTGGTGTTGTTGAACTGTTTCCACTGTCTTTTAGGTTCAATAAATGCAACATCTTTGTTAGTAATCATGTTAAATGACTGGGATTTCAATATTGTGACTATAATTTTTTCATAGTCAAGCAGCCCTAACTCCCATCAGTAAAACCTGTGTACATTACAGTAAAGGTTAGTTGCTGGAGCTGCTCTATCAAAACCCACATGGTGAATCAAAGTGTAACTTGATATTTGTGGTCCCTCGAGGTCCCCCTACAGTACATGGGATCATGTTAACAGTGCTGCACCGGTTTTTGTTCAGCTGTTGAATGCGTCTGTATCCACTGTGTTGACTCACAGCACAGAAAAACAAGCCTTTATCTCCAGGCTCCAGATGTTCACTGTGAATGTCCCACTCTCGCGTCAGCTTGGTGGCTGAGATTTCTCTTTGCTGAAAACTCCAAAAATCATGATCTTGTTCCATATCTTGTTACACGATTAGTTCCATTGTTTCTCCTGGCAGCTGTCTGTACCAGTACATCGGGAAGTAGTCACAACCTTGGTATGGCTGCAGTTCATTTTGCCTTTTCATCCGTGTTTTTCCACAGTGTGGAGGTCTGGGTCACACCGTCCCATTGATGACAACTTGTGTGAAAAAGCAGTGAGGTTACCAAAGCCAATCTTTTTGATTTGTATGATATTCTTTGACATCGCTTCTCAGCGGACAAACTGTTCTAATGAGAGCAAACGTTGTACTTTAAGTTGTTTTTTTTAATCAGGATCCACAGTATTGTTACATTGTAATTTACCTGTAGTCCACAGCAAAAAGACAGATAATCTGAGGAGGCCTCTTTTAATCAGCTGAGATCCTGTTGTTGACCAAACTGCCAGAGGCACACACAGCCTAGCTATAGGCATGAAGAGCTGCAGGTAGGAGTGTCACTGCGTTGTGTGATGGGATCATGTGAGCTGCTCTGTATAAATTCTCTATACTATACTACTATATTGGTACTGTCCCCCTACAGTACATCCCTCCCCTTTAGATTACCTTTACTTTAGATCATTTACAATAACAAGTCGAGGCGAGCTGAGGACGTGATACGTTTTACTTTGATTTTGATTTTTGGTGAGAAAGCTATCTAGACTACTGTTTATCTGAGTTCCCTTCGCTAACTATTTGCAGTGGCTCGGTGCACAGTTTACTGCAGCCCGTGACGATTCTGATTGGTTTAAAGTAATGCATTAAACCGGAGCATTTGTCCTCTCATCCTCAAATGCCATGTTGGACTAACCAGACCTTCCTCCACGCGCTGTGGAGAAGGGTCTGGCAAAGCGAGACTAAGTGAAGTTGGACTTCTATATCAGATATTTCCAACACAAGTGCAGCAGTTTGTGTGAGCCTGTGTGACAGTGTATTTGACATACTGACCACATAAGCGTAATAATAACCTGCACTAATTTAGTCTCTCTCTAGCCTTATATCTACACTTTATTATTATTATTTTTCTTTTGATTCTTTTTTGACGTTTGTGCATCAGGCTTTTATTGAAAAGTTGAATTGTCCCCGGGCTTGTCCTGAATATGATTAAATAAGTTGATGTGTGCACTATTCTTTCTAAAAGTCACAGCAGAAACAATTTATTTGACTGAAAACTTATCGCACTATTTTGATAATTGACTTTTCATTTTTCAAGCATAAAAAAACACATTTTGGTTTTTTCTCTGTTCACGTCATTGTAAACTGAACTCTTTGCATGTTGGACAGACAAAACCAATTTGAAGATGTCATCTTGAGCTCTGACGCATTGACATTTTATACATTGAATGGTTAATGAGAGTATAATCACCAGATTAATTGTAATGAAAAAATATATGACTTGCAGCCCTATTATATATTTATCTAGATCCATACATGCCTCTTTTTCATGAATAATAATGGTTTATCTCATATTTAGATTTTACAATATTATGGGAAACTACAGGGGTTTTTGAGTGGTGAAGCAAGTTAGTTGTACCACTGTGGTTCTAGATGTACAGCACAGAAACACAAGAAATACAGAATTCAGAATTTAGAATCAAATCGTTCTAGAGAGAATCTAGAGATGCATCTAAGAATCCATTTGTTCCCCCACCCCTAAACAAATGAAATTTTAATCTTTAATCGCAATAACGATTTTGGCCCCTAAACAATCACATTAACATTGTAATCTATAAAAACTATTATTTTGCACATTACATATTGCAAGTACATTCTTTTTCCTATTTAGTCTTGTGTTCTGAATGAAAAGAAGTTCTAATGGGAAAAGTATTAAAGGAGTTCAAGGTGTTTTGATTGTTGTGTTGTTGAACTGTTTCACTGTCTTTTAGGTTCAATAAATGCAACATCTTTGTTGAGTAATCATGTTAAATGACTGGGATTTCAATATTGTGACTATAATTTTTCATAGTCAACCAGCCCTAACTCCCATCATTAAAACCTGTGTACATTACAGTAAAGGTTAGTTGCTGGAGCTGCTCTATCAAAACCCACATGGTGAATCAAAGTGTAACTTGAGTATTTGTGGTCCTCGAGGTCCCCCTACAGTACATGGGATCATGTTAACAGTGCTGCACCGGGGTTTTTGTTCAGCTGTTGAATGCATCTGTATCACTGTGTTGACTCACAGCACAGAAATACAAGCCTTTATCTTCAGGCTCCAGATTGTTCACTGTGAATGTCCACTCTCAGCGTCAGGCTTGGTGGCTGAGATTTCTCTTTGCTGAAAACTCCAAAATCATGATCTTTGTTGCCATATCTTGTGAACACGATTAGTTCCATTGGTTTCTCCTGGCAGCTGTCTGTACCAGTACATCTGGAAGTAGTCAGCACCCTTGGTATGGCTGCAGTTCATTGTTGCCTTTTCATCCGTGTTTTTCCACAGTGTGGAGGTCTGGGTAACACCAGTCCCATTGATGACACCTGTGTGAAAGCAGTGAAGGTTACCAAAGCCAATCTTTTTGATTTGTATGATATTCTTTGACATCGCTTCTCAGCGGACAAACTGTTCTAATGAGAGCAAACGTTTGTACTTTAAAGTTGTTTTTTTAAATCAGGATCCACAGTATGTTACATTGTAATTTACCTGTAGTCCACAGCAAAAAGACAGATAATCTGAGGAGGCCTCTTTTAATCATGCTGAGATCCATGTTGTTTGACCCAAACTGCCAGAGGCACACACAGCCTAGCTATAGAGGCATGAAGAGCTGCAGGGAGGAGTGTCACTGCGTTGTGTGATGGGATCATGTGAGCTGCTCTGTATAAATTCTCTATACTATACTACTATAGTGGTACTGTCCCCCTACAGTACATCCCTCCCCTGTAGATTACCTTTACTTTAGATCAGTTACAATAACAAGTCGAGGCCAGAGCTGAGGACGTGATACGTTTACTTTGATTTTGATTTTTGGTGAGAAGCTATCTAGACTATCTGTTATATCTGAGTTTTCCTTCGCTAACTATTTTGCAGTGGCTCGGTGCACAGTTTACTGCAGCCCGTGACGATTCTGATTGGTTTAAGTAATGCCATTAAACCGGAGCATGTTTTCCTCTCATCCTCAAATGCTATGTTGGACTAACCAGACCTTCCTCCAGCGCGCTGTGGAGAAGGGTCTGGCAAAGCGAGACTAAGTGAAGTTGGACTCTTATATCAGATATTTCCAAACACAAGTGCAGCAGTTTGTGTGAGCCTGTGTGACAGTGTATTTGACATACTGACCACATAAGCGTAATAATAAAACCTGCACTAATTTAGTCTCTCTAGCCTTTATCTACACTTTATTATATTATTATTCTTTTGATTCTTTTTTGACGTTTGTGCATCAGGCTTTTATTGAAAAGTTGAATTGTCCCAGGGGCTTGTCACTGAATATGATTAAATAAGTTGATGTGTGCACTATTCTTTCTAAAAGTCAAAGCAGAAACAATTTATTTGACTGAAAACTTAATCTGCACTATTTTGATAATTGACTTTTCATTTTTCAAGCATAAAAAACAAACATTTTGGTTTTTCTCTGTTCCACGTCATTGTAAACTGAACATCTTTGCATGTTGGACGACAAAACCAATTTGAAGATGTCATCTTGAGCTCTGACGCATTTGACATTTTATACATTGAATGGTTAATGAAGAGTATAATCACCAGATTAATTGTAAATGAAATAAAATATATGACTTGCAGCCCTATTATTATATTTATCTAGATCCATACATGCCTCTTTTTCATGAATAATAATGGTTTATCTCATATTTTAGATTTTACAATATTATGGGAAACTACAGGGGGTTTTGAGTGGTGAAGCAAGTTAGTTGTACCACTGTGGTTCTAGATGTACAGCACAGAAACACAAGAAATACAGAATTCAGAATTTAGAATCAAATCGTTCTAGAGAGAATCTAGAGATGCATCTAAGAATCCATTTTGTTCCCCCACCCCTAAACAAATTAATTTTTAATCTTTAATCGCAATAACAATTTTGGCCCCTAAACAATCACATTAACAATGTAATCTATAAAAACTATTATTTTGCACATTACATATTGCAAGTGCATTCTTTTTCCTATTTAGTCTTGTGTTCTGAATGAGAAGAAGTTCTAATGGGAAAAGTATTAAAGGAGTTCAAGGTGTTTTGATTGTTGTTTTGTTGAACTGTTTCACTGTCTTTTAGGTTCAATAAATGCAACATCTTTGAGTAACCGTGTTAAATGACTGGGATTTCAATATTGTGACTATCCTTTTTCATAGTCAAGCAGCCCTAACTCCCATCATTAAAACCTGTGTACATTACAGTAAAGGTTAGTTGCTGGAGCTGCTCTATCAAAACCCACATGGTGAATCAAAGTGTAACTTGAGTATTTGTGGTCCTCGAGGTCCCCCTACAGTACATGGGATCATGTTAACAGTGCTGCACCAGGGTTTTTGTTCAGCTGTTGAATGCATCTGTATCACTGTGTTGACTCACAGCACAGAAATACAAGCCTTTATCTTCAGGCTCCAGATTGTTCACTGTGAATGTCCCACTCTCAGCGTCAGGCTTGGTGGCTGAGAATTTCTCTTTGCTGAAAACTCCAAAATCATGATCTCTGCTGGCGGTTCTTGTGAACACGATTAGTTCCATTGTTTCTCCTGGCAGCTGTCTGTACCAGTACATCTGGAAGAACTGAGCACCCTTGGTATGGCTGCAGTTCATTGTTGCCTTTTCATCCGTGTTTTTCCACAGTGTGGAGGTCTGGGTCACACCAGTCCCATCGATGACACCTGTGTGAAAAGCAGTGAAGGTTACCAAAGCCAATCTTTTTGATTTGTATGATATTCTTTGACATCGCTTCTCAACGGACAAACTGTTCTAATGAGAGCAAACGTTTGTACTTTAAAGTTTTTTTTTAAAATCAGGATCCACATTTTATTACATTGTAATTTACCTGTAGTCCACAGCAAAAAGACAGATAATCTGAGGAGGCCTCTTTTAATCATGCTGAGATCCATGTTGTTTGACCCAAACTGCCAGAGGCACACACAGCCTAGCTATAGAGGCATGAAGAGCTGCAGGGAGGAGTGTCACTGCGTTGTGTGATGGGATCATGTGAGCTGCTCTGTATAAATTCTCTATACTATACTACTATAGTGGTACTGTCCCCCTACAGTACATCCCTCCCCTGTAGATTACCTTTACTTTAGATCAGTTACAATAACAAGCCGAGGCCAGATCTGATGACGTGATACGTTTTACTTTTATTTTGATTTTTGATGAACAATAGACATTTTTTGAAACAAAATCACATGAGTGATCATCCTGTGTTTCATCACTAAACAGTTAAGAAACAGTAATCAGATCATTTATTTATTTACTTACCAGGCACATTAATCAACATTTCAATTTCCACTTCAATGAAAATGAGCCAGAGTAAAATAATAAGCTAATTTTCATCTGTAATCCCTCGGCACGTTTTTTACGTGTTAGTGTTACGAACGAGCTAATGTTATTAGCACAATGCTTCAGCAAGCACTACAGTATAACACAGTATGATACAATACAATACAATAGGGATGCACCGTCTTTACCTTTCCTGTCCCCCGTCCTGGACATTGGGTATCGGCCGGTACCGAATACTGATCCCATACCCTGTTTAATCACATAACGTGCTGTATGCCTCACTGTGTGGAAGGGACTGGGACCGGTCTTAGATGTGTTGGCAACTCAGCTTAACCAGGCTTAAACATTGCTTTCAAAACAACATGTAACAAATACTGTACGTACATATACATTTACAGAATTATTACTGATAATTAAAATATTAAATCGTGCACCAGCGGCTTAGAAAACAAATCTTTAAAATTTACAGGAATTAAAATTTAAGTGTAAACCTAAATGCAGCAACACATAGGTCAAAGCTTTATTGAGAGTTCCAGTATATAATGTATTTAGTATAGAAACACCGGAAAAGATCGGCCCCATCGTCACTGATACTCAATCCAGCTATTTAAGTCAGTATTGGATTAATGCATCTCTACAATACGTTAAAATGCAGAAATACTTCACAGAAGTAGCAGCAGTATGTAAAAACAATGCAAGCTTGTAAAGGCAACGCCAGAGATGAGGCAGTATGTACAGACTGCTATGTCTGTTATGTACAGACTGCTATGTCTGTGATGTACAGACGGCTATGTCTGTGATGTACAGACGGCTATGTCTGTGATGTACAGACTGCTATGTCTGTTATGTACAGACTGCTATGTCTGTTATGTACAGACTGCTATGTCTGTTATGTACAGACTGCTATGTCTGTGATGTACAGACTGTTACTTTCTGTTATGTACAGACTGCTATGTCTGTGATATACAGACTGCTATGTCTGTGATATACAGACTGCTATGTCTGTGATATACAGACTGCTATGTCTGTGATATACAGACTGCTATGTCTGTGATGTACAGACGGCTATGTCTGTGATGTACAACACAGTTCTTCTGGTAGTGACCCTTGTTGTCCTGCTGCTTCTAGGGGCGTGCAAAATCAATATGCAATTCAAGCTTTACCGATTCAAAATCAATTCATAGATTTACAAATATTGATTTGTATTTCTACTGCAATCACATCACATGATAGATTGATAGGTAGGTAGGTAGGTAGGTAGGTAGACTTTATTGATCCCCAAGGAGAGATTCAAGTTCCCAGTAGCTTACAGACATCACACATAACATAAACATAAAATATTAAAATAACAAACAAATCCACATGAATGATATGGATATATATGCTGTGAATGGTTTTTATCAAATCGATATTGAATCGAATTGTGAGCCTAAAAAGCGGAATCAAGTCGTGACACCTTCTGAATTGTACACGTTGTCCACCCCTAGCTGCTTCTATATAGCATGTGGTCCAGTCTCATCCAGATAACACCCCTAGCTGCTTCTATATAACATGTGGTCCAGTCTCATCCAGATACACCCTAGATGCTTCTATATAACATGTGGTCCAGTCTCATCCAGATAACACCTCTAGCTGCTCTATATAACATGTGGTCCAGTCTCATCCAGATAACACCTCTAGATGCTTCTATATAACTGTGGTCCAGTCTCATCCATATAACCCTCTAGATGCTTCTATATACACATGTGGTCCAGTCTCATCCAGATACACCTCTAGTGCTTCTATATAACATGTGGTCCAGTCTCATCCAGATAACACCCCTAGGCTTCTATATACATGTGGTCCAGTCTCATCCAGATAACCCCCCTAGATGCTTCTATATAACATGTGGTCCAGTCTCATCCAGATAACACCCCTAGATGCTTCTATATAACATGTGGTCCAGTCTCATCCAGATAACACCCCTAGATGCTTCTATATAACATGTGGTCCAGTCTCATCCAGATTTTAAAATTGAAGGGAAGTTTCTTTTTACTATTAATTGTAACCTTAATAACAGTTCACTCATGGTGCGCCCATGTGCAAAGGTTCAGTCCTTACTGTAGCGGCTGGGGTTTGATTCCACCTGTGGCCCTTTGCTGCATGTCAGCCCCCCCTCCCGTCCCGCCAAATAAATTCCTTTAAACAGGGCTGCATGATATGAGACATTATCTAATTGTGATTATTTTGACTGATATTGCAATTGCAATATGATTTACGATATTGAGGGAAGATCCTATTTGTATAATTCTCATTGAAAATAATAAAATTTAAAAATTAATTGATTTATTTAGTGTAATTTTTGCGAGGATCTGTACAAACAAAGATCTTTTTTGATGTTGTTCTTTTAAATCAAAACTTAAACTTATTTATTTAGAATGGCTTTTAATATGCAGTAACAACCTTTTTTTCTGATGATTATAGGCAATTTTATCTGTTTTACTGTTTTCTATGCTTCATTTTTTTTTTTTTTCTTCTCTTGTCTAGCACTTGTAAAGCACTTTGGACACCTGTTGGTTGCTGTAAAGTGCTATATGATATGTTGATTGACTGATTTTTTTCCGTCTGTAGGACTTCTCTGGAGCACTACTTCATTCAGAAAAGTTTGACACATATTTTGCCTTTAACAGAAATGCCCCCCCCCCCTCCTGCAATTTGGATATTGCAGTACTCCATATTAAAATTTTGGAAAATTGTGATTACTTGTGCAGCCCTCCAGAAATCAACTTGACAAGAAAAGAGTAGAGTCAGAAGAGGTCATAATTGTGCCAGAATAGATAAATCTTAAGTCTCAGTTGGAGGGTTTCTGCAGGTGTTCTAGAGACTCACATTTTGTCTCTCTGCAGACAGATAAGAGTTTTTGTGTTGACGTGAGGGGAATCTGCAGCACTGTGCCCGACTGGCAGCACAGAAATACACACCGTTGTCATTTAGTGACAATTAGAAACGCTGAGGCGGCAATGTGCACTGCCTACTCCGTCAAAGCTGATTTTTCCTTTCACGTCGTCCTCGGGGTATGGGTGCATCACATTCAGATATCCCAGGAGCTTTAGAGCTTTCTGCTCGTCCTGTTTGTACCCAGAATTTATCATAATCTTTTATGCTGTGTGAACAGTTGATCTCACTGCAACCGATTCACCGTTTCTCTTAATGATGAAGGAGGCGTTTGGAAGACACTGTTGGTATTAGAGGCACCTGTGGGGGGAACAAAGATTTTAACAACTGAAATTATTACTGTGCAGTGTCTAACTCTTTTTGGAATATTTTTTTTAAGTTTCTCACCATTATTTCCCGCAGATAAAGAAAACAGAATGTAAAGACCATAAGTATCATGTTAAAGAATGAGATTTGACACTCAACTATCAGTTCCCCCTTCCTCCTGTCAGCTCAGAACCTGTGGAATGACTGCATCACTCTTACAGTTCAGTGAACAGGGTGGTGTCAAAGAGGCTCTACATCATAGCTTTATCAGGAGGGAGGAAGGAGCGTTATCTAGTCTAGTCAATGGAAGTGTAGGGTCGTGATCTAGAGCTGGTATCACCAGTGATTCCCTGAATTGATCTGATTCCGATTCAAATAAAAAGATTCTCGAACTGATGCTGTAAATTGTACTGTTAGCAAAAAGCACCCTTGATTCTCTTTTAATGCCCAGTTTAAAAGTACTTTTTACTTAACAAGGCTACATTATATAAACATATTTAACATGATAAAAATTGATTTTGAGATTTTTAGTAATGTCAGCTAACTTAAACAAAGATTAGTTTTGATTGAGAATTGATTGTTTTAAACCCCGTCTATTGATACCTGACTTGATTTGTTGAGCTTTGTTACCCCCTGCTGGTGTGAAAATACTCCAGGTGGCTTGAGTAGGAAGTCTTTGATGTGTTTCCATAATTTACAGATATTTACATACTCGATGTCGACGGTTATTTTCAGATCCAGTGTGGCAGTTTGTGGGAGTGTGACATGAGTCGGTACCCCAAATCTCCTCTAGAGTTGCATATTATATATAATATAATAATAATAATAAGATACTAATAATAATGTATACTTTATTAATCCCATAAGGGGAAATTGCAATTTACACTCTGTTGTTGTTACACACATTACACACAGGCCTGAATTACACACACATGCTCAGTACTTATACATGCACTAAATGGAGAGATGTCGGAGTGCATATTTTTGGCCATTAGTGTTTCATTTCCTTCATTATCAGATGACTGTAAGGTTGCTTTTACACCTGCCTCGTTTGGTCCGTTTAAAACAAACCCTGGAACATGTGGTCCGGTAGTCCGGTTTGTTTGGGTTGGTGTGACAGCTCATCCCAACTCTGGTGCGGATCAAACAAGCAAACTCTGGTCCGCTTGAAAACGGGAGGCTCGGTTCACTTCCAAGTGAAGTAGATATTTAGTTCACCTCAGGTAAGAAGGAAAGAAAGTGTACCAAAAACAAGCATTTACTAAGGTACTTCATTTACTAGGAAACTGAAAAAATATTAATTTTGCAGATTGTGAAGCAGCAATATTCACGCCAACGTCCTCATATTCCATCACACAGTAAATTTTTTTCATCTGAGCTTTCATTTTCTCAAAGGCAGAGCAGGATACCCAGGGCTCGGTTTACACCTATCACCATTTCTAGCCACTGGGGGACCATAGGCAGGCTGGGGGAACTCATGTTGTAAAAGAAAAAAAAACTCAGTGAAATTTTCCTGCCATGGGACCTTTTTAAACATGACAATGTCTAAGACAAATACATGTAGCAAAACACATGATTTCATGAAAACCTAAAATGTTATATAGCCTCTACAATACCTTGGCCACAATTTCTGTAGCTTCCTTTTCAACTTGAACAGTTAATTTTTCTTTTTTCTTTATTTGGAGAAAACAACAAATCTGTATATTCTCAAATAGTATGGTCTTAGCCACTATTAGTTGTTGTTTCCAGACAGAAATACTGTAGATAAAAATCAGTTTAAAGAGGTTTCATTTTGCCTATAAACCTACAACCTAAAGTTCCTGTATTTGCTAAATCCACCATCAACGGTACTATTACATAGGGCTGCACGATTATGGCCAAAATGATAATCACGATTATTTTGATTAAAATTTTGATCACGATTATTCTCACGATTTTCTGTTGATTTTAACCAAAATAAATTTGATCGTCACGTAGGCTATTTATAACTGCGAGAGGGAGTGTGATGGACGCTACTCACAGAGAGACGGCTGGTCATTATGAACGGGTCCGGCACGGGTCGAATGGCAGATACAGACATCGTGTGTATGAAATGTCTGTATCGTCACTGCGCTGCATTTTTATGAACTATGATATTCTGGCCATGGGTCACATCTCTGGCCCAGGTCCAGGTCCAGCAGCTCCATCTCACACGCTGTTACTCTACCAACTGAAGTTAGTTGCATTCAATAACTTCTTCTGTGTTCTTCGCCGTGGCGGCCGCGATAGCAGAGTTACCATGGAAACACTGGTACAAATACAGGTTTGCCCCCTCATACTTAACAATATACAACTGTGTTAATAAAAAATTTAAACTGTAGACAAATGTCAGAAGTGTGGATCGGCGGCCGCTGTGTAGCAGGGCGCGGAGAGTAAGAGGAGAGGTTCAACACAGGCACGGCTTTACAGAAGAAATGGGTCATGTAACGGAAAATTAAAACATATCCATCTAACAACATTGCAGCGGATGAGAGGACATTAGCACTGGTGCTTCCTAGAGGAGCTAACAGCTAACAGACGCTAACTAGCACCGACTAGCACTGGTCACTGCTGTTGTCTGAAAAACAACAGACGGGACAAAATGTTGCGTTTACTGGTAAACTGGTAAACCTTGAGACCGACGTATAACCGACTGGTATTTGTTGAGTTTTCCTCCCGTTACTCTGTCCTCTGGGACTGTCTACATCTAGAAACTAAGCTGCGCGATGCAGGGAACTACTCTGACTGGCTCATGAGCAGACGGGTTTACGGAGCGGTAGATGCGCTACGCAAAAAACCCGGAGCGTTCTATGAAATGACGCTTTTAAAAAAAATTGCTTGATCACGCAAATTTGATCGTGGGACGTCAAAATCGTGATTGTGATTAAAATTTCGATTAATTGTGCAGCCCTACTATTACACATCTCGTAAAGAACGCATGCTGATTATGCGTTGTATTTTTTCCTGTATTTTTGTCCTTTGCCAATTACACCTACTGTGTGTTTTCCGTAACGTAACTTAAAGCATCAATGATAATATCACAATAACCTGTAATAACAATATTTACCCTCATGTTGTCCTTGGGTCAAATTGACCCGTTTTCCTATATCAGTGTTCTTTTTAACTACCCAATTGTAATTACCCCAAATAACATGATTGACTCCACACAACGCTCTTTGGCAAGTACAAATCTCTACTTTCATTAATTTTGGGCTGTCTTGTTCAATTTTAAGGCATTTGAAAAAAAATTGAAGTGGTTTTGAAATACTATTGAGTAAAAGTTGACGTATTCCAGTCTGTGATTATCCAACATCCATTCCTTTAATTTTAGTTTAAATAACTGCTAATTTCTGCTTTTCTAACTCATTTATTAGGTATAATTTCATAAATTCAATCATAAATCATAATCATAAATTCCAAAAATAACTGTAAAACTAAAGTTAATAAGTTAATGTTACGTAGTGTTAAACAAAAAAAGCTACACGTGTTGAAGAAGTCCCGCACACTGTCCATTGCCATTACGCATGCAAATGCTTTATTTGCATTTATTATTTATTTTAGCACCATAAAACTTGTTAAAATATCTCAAAACCTGAATTTTTACAAAGTCTAACAGTGGGGCTGTAACGATACAAACGAGATGAGATGATGAAGAGTTGCAGGTGGAAGTGTCATATACTGTGTGGCTTCTGATCAAAAGTATAACTGAGTGTTTGTGGTCCTTGAGGTCCCTCTACAGTACAGCAGATAGACTCACTAATAGAGCCAACAGTGCACTGGGGTTTTTGTTCAGCTGTTGAATGTCTCTGTATCACTGTGTTCACTTCCAGCACAGAAATACAAGCCTTTATCTTCAGGCTCCAGATTCTTCACTGTGAATGTCCCACTCTCAGCATCAGGCTTGGTGGCTGAGAATTTTCTCTTTTGCTGAAAACCCGAAATCATGGTTTTTGGTTTCCGAGTCTTGTGAACACGATCAGTTTAATTCTTTCTCCTGGCAGCTGTCTGTACCAGTACATCTGGAAGTAGCCAGAACCTTTTGTGTCGCTGCAGCTCATTGTTGCGTTCACCCCTGTTTTTCTTTTTTCCCATATATGTCCCGCGTCTGGGTGATGTCCCTCCCATCAATAACGACCTGAGTGCGAAAAACAACCTGAAGTGAACATGTAAACCTGCGTACTGCAGAACATTAACAGTCAATTTTGAACTTGTTATCCCTCTAATAGAAGTTTAAGTCGGTACTGTGTTCTGGACTTTACCTTTTATGCAGAGCAGAAATAGTAACAAGCTGATGAGACCGTGTTTGATGTTGCCCATGTTCAGAAAGTCAGAAAACTCTCAGTGTAGGACAGAGATAAAGAGTTGCAGGTGGGAGTGTCATATATTATGTGGCTTCCGATCAAAAGTGTAACTGAGTGTTTGTGGTCCTTGAGGTCCCTCTACAGTACAGCAGATAGACTCACTAATAGAGCCAACAGTGCACTGAGGTTTTTGTTCAGCTGTTGGATATCAGAATCAGAATCAGCTTTATTTGCCAGGTATGAGGACACATACGAGGACTTTTGCTTTGGATCGTCATTGCTCACAGTGCGCTTACACGTACAAACCAACCAATCAAAATATACACACTAATATATATACACACTATAAACAGAAACAATATAGACATGTTGAGGCAATAATGCAATGAAGAGTTCAAAATATGCAGAAGTTAATCATGATAGTTATTATTTTAATTATGGGCATAATGCAAAGGGTGGTGGAATAAATTGTATTATGTTATTATATTAAAATATAACAATTTAAACTGTATGAACAGCTCTGAAAAAGAGAATGAGATGATGAATAAATAAGTGGAACCAGTGAACAGTGCTGTTTCTAGACATGTTGCTGGGTAATTGCACAGAATTGACCTGACACTGTTCATCGAGTGAGTCTTGTGGGTAGAAACTGTTCTTGAGTCTGTTGGTTTTTGGCGTACAGTGCTATAGCGCCTACCAGAGGGAGAAGCTGGAACAGGGTGAGACGGGCCTGCAGTGAAGTTTCCCTGACTGGAAGAGTACTGTATAGGTCTTAATGGAGGCAGGTTGCACCAATGATCTTTTCTGCAGTCCTAACTGTGTGTACATTTTTCGGTATCACTTTGTTGACTCCAGCACAGACCTACAAGCCTTTATCTTCAGGCTCCAATTCTTCACTGTGAACATCACACTCAGCGTCAGGCTTGGTGGCTGAGAATTGCTGAAAGCTCCAAAATCATGATCTCTATGTGTGCCATGCTTTATGTACACATTAGTTCATTTTTCTCTCTGGCAGCTGTCTGTACCAGTACATATGATCGTAGCCAGCACCCTTTGGTGTGCCAGCAGTTTCATTGTTGCTTTCTTCACCCTCGTCTTTCCACAGTATGCGGTCTGGGTGACATCACTGCCATTCATTTAACCTTTATTCATACATAATTAAATCATTACACTTGTGGTCCTAACAAAAGAAACACACAAACCTTTACATTACCACAGTTTTTGGATTTACTTGATTATCTTACTATCCATTCAACATGATAAACAATTACAGAGTAAGATCTGGAATACTGTTAACATTTGATTTTATTGTAAATTACCTAAATCCACAGCAAAAGACAATAATTTATCATCTGGGAGGCCTTGTTTTCTTTTATTTTTTTAAAGGTTATTTTTTCGGGCATTTTTAGGCCTTCATTCGACAGGACAGATGAAGACTGAAAGGGGAGAGAGAGAAAGGTAATGACATGCAGCACAGGGCAGGAGGTTGGAGCTGAACCTGGGCCCACTGCGTTGAGGTGCAAACCTCCACATTGGGCGCCCGCTCTACAGAATGAGCCATCCAGTGCACCCTGAGGACACCTTGTTTAATGATGGTAATATCCATGTTCTGTTGGACACTAGTCTATATCCCACGACTTTACACTTCAGGGATCTTTTTTAGGTGCCGCCCGAATTTAGTCTGATATCTTCTATTTTTTTTGATATCTTTCATTTCGGCCGAATGGCCGTCACCTTCTGCTTCCCTTGTGTTGGCGTTCTAACCCTCCGGGGATTTCTGAAGATTATGGTTACCTGGTCCTCAGATCTCTGCAGGTAAATCCAGACAGCTAGCTAGACTATCTGTCCAATCGGAGTTTTCCTGTTGCACAACTAAAACAACCTTTGAACGTGTTTCCACCAAACAAGTTCCTCCCAGAGGCACCCCAGATGATTGTGATTAGTTTAAAGGAATGCCATAATAACCAGAGTCAACTGGGTCTTGTATAGATACACATGTATGACAAGCTGCAGGTTGGAGTGTCACGCATTGTGTGATGTAATCCTCAAAGAGTCTATCCTGTCAGTGTAACTTTAATGGAAGTAAAGGTCCATCACTCAGTCCATCGCTCCGAGTCTGCATTGACAATGCTGCGGTTCAGTTGTGTTGCTTCTTAACATGAGCAATATTTAAAGATGCTGTGTTTGCTGGACTTACAGCTGTGAAGAGAATGATTGCAACCTGTTGGGAATTACCTCACAACCTGTCTATCCACCCTGGACCTTTCTATTTGGATGTGGTGTATATGGAGCTCTCCACAGTGCGCATGCTTGGAGCGCCGGAGACTATGACACTTGGCGAACATTGGCTGACTCCTTGAGTGTGTGTGTGGGTTGTGGTGTGTGTGTGTGTGTGTGTGTGTGTTTGTGTGTGTGTGTTTGTGTGTGTGTGGTGTGTGTGTGTGTGTGTTTGCGCGCTGTTTTGTCTCCCTCCCTCCCGTCTTTCCTATCTTTTAATTACTTCCCAATTTGTTTTGCCCTAATTGTTTGTCACTGTTTGTTTATTAAGTATATAAAAAATAAATAAAAACTTGATCACAAAAAGATGACCTTTATGTAAACCAAGTCAATGAAAGTTGTAACATTTTAAATTAAAATAAGAGCATGCTATTTATATACATTTTGGTAACTGAATTTTGTCATACTGTACATAAAAGGGCCCAGCCAATTTAATTTAATTTCTCAGCTTATATATATTTTTTTATTATATACAATTTTTGACCGGGCTTGGCTTCTGTTTCGGGGAAAGGGGGGCTTGGCGTTCTCCTTTACCTTGTTAAGGTAAGCTAGGTTAGCCTCCTTGTGTTCGTTTCTCAAATGTAGGCTACTTTCAAATTTGTGGTATGTTTCCCTGTAATAAACTGTCCACATGTTTTACCACCTTACACTGCAAGGCATTTGCTTTTATCTGACAGTCATAATCAAATAGGACTCTGACGCTTTCTTCTGACTTTGCCAGGCACGGACTATGTTGTTTGTTGTGTTCACTTTTACATGGAATATCTGAATTTCTGGGTTCCCTGTCGGAAACTATGCAAGTCTACGGGAAATGTCACGATCGGAAAGATACAACCTTATTCGCTCTGTGAAAGACATTGACAAAGACTAAGGACATTTACTCGATCATTTTAACCAAACAGATTTTTTTTTGGGCACCTATAGCACATTACGCATCACCACAAGCCTGTAAACAAGAGGCCTCAATGGAGAGAAGGGAGAGCACTGCAGCGCATGGGAGCGCTTTAAAACTCACAGAGAAAAGTAGAAAGAAAGTAGTTTGTGATGCATTCCATCTTTCCATCTTGCGGGGCATGTGCTTACTGTTGGTTGCAAAATTAAGTATTTGGGTCACATCTTAACAGATCAAATGTCAGATGATGAGGACATGTATAAGCAGCGTTGCATGTTATATATGCAGGAAGTTCTCCTGGTGTTCTGACACTGTCAAGATAAACCTCTTTAAAGCATATTGTACTGCTTTTTACACCGCCCCCCTGTGGGTCAAGTTCAAAAAGGCAAGCTTCAATAAGCTGCGGGTTGCTTTTAATGATTGTTTGTGCATTCTACTTAGGAAACCTAGGTGGTGTAGTGCAAGTGAATTATTCTGTCAAGCAGGAGTTATTGATTTCTCCGCTTTACTGAGGAATTTGATGTACAAATGTATTGGTCGCCTGAATTCTTCTTGTAACTCTGTCATTTTACATCTGATTGACCCGAGGTTCAGTGCTTTGCGACACCAGTCCCCCTCATGGGATTACTGGTATAGCTGTCTTATTTAATTGGTGTCTGTCTTGTGTACTTGTATCTTTTTTGTTGTTGATGTTGTTGTATTTTATGGACCGTGAGTCTAATAATAAAGGCTATCTATCTATCTATCTATCTATCTATCTATCTATCTATCGGCTCGTAAATTTAAATGAGAACCAAAGTCATACAAAAAATTACATTTATTTAAAAATTAAATTGTGGTCAGGGTGAATCGAAATTGCGATTTTAAAACAATTAATCGTGCCGGCCTAGTTTCCTGCTATGACAACCAGCCACGCTCGCCTCACGCATGAGGCGGTACTAATCTGCAATGGAAAAAGGAGGACGGGGCACCGCTGCCGAGCAGGTACCAATAATGGAAAAACGCCATAAATGTAACCGGAAGTGCCGAGGAGATGCAGACTCAGAGTAGTTTTTGTGACTAAGTAATGAAGCATGAAAAGTTGCTAAATTTAATACTTGAAGCTTGCTTTAAGGTATATACTTTGCCAATTATCCTTCAAAGTAATATGCATAATGCTATACAGAATTGTACTGTAGTTTAATTGATTAGTACCAACCCCTAGTTGAGTACAGTAGATGGCACTGTTTCCCTACTTTTGCAGAGAGACAAAGAAATCTGGGAATTCAGACAAACTCAATCTTGAACATGAAACATTTTCTTTAATGAAATTGCTACCTTGTTATGCTCAATGTGTGATTACCTTGCTTCCCTATGGTTTTTTTCTTAATGGTAATGAATAAAAACAAGGCAAAACTGAGTTCAGAACCAGACTGAGTGCCATTATTTATTAGAAGCTGGCTTTGAATAACCAGTGCATTGATTTACATATACATGTATACATGTATATTGGATTTTACCCCTGGGATTTTTAAAACCCCGTCGTTCCTCTGATATTCTGCCTCCTCCTCCTCTGCGGTTCCTGCAAGTCCTAGTAGATTGTGTCGGGTGAAATGTTTATTCACACTGCTGTGGTTGGTTTTCACAGACATCTTACAAGTGGACATAGTTCAGAGGTATGAGATTTCACAGACCTTTAATAAACTGGAAGGCTGCTGTGTCTGTGCAGAAGGAAACCCAAATTGATGAATGAAACAAATGAGCATGAATGTTTTCAATGAGTCAAAAAATAGTTTAGCTGTCAAATAAACCTGAAAACAAATCCAATTGCAGTTGCGAATTGAGTTTTTTGCAGACCCCTATAGGACATTGTTTAATTAACTATTGCTGGGTTTTTCTGTTCAAAACTTTAACTATATGCCTCTTGAAGGATTAAAAAAACATGATGGATTCTTCAGAAGAGGTATTTATCTTCACTCGAGTTTCTGCCACGAACACAGCCATACTGAGAAATACAGAGAGAGTTGTGTGGAGCTGATAGTCTGGCTTGAATGTAACATACATTTATTAATATCAAAAAGTTATGCACTAAAGCTTTAAAAGCCTTTTATCTATGATCGAAGTTGAACATGCTGCCGTGTTCTGTTACTGTCCACTGCTAGCTATAGTAGCTACATGCTACATACAACGCCAGGAAAACCTGGAATCTTGCCTGCCAATGTTGTTTATTTCTCCCAAATTTCAGGTCACATTACTGCTGAAACGTGTCCGGTTGTGTAGTATTTGGTTTAGAAGCGTATTTTCACGGTACAAAGTCCTGCTGTATACTTTGTTGCAGCCTGACACCGAATGTACTGAGACATCAACATGAGCAGAGATGCAAAAACGGTGACCAACTAGAGCAGACTGGGCTTTTTTGGAAGGGGGGCTTGAAAAGACAGGCGCTCCAACAGAGCTTCTAAGAAAGAGAGTGAATACAGGTCTAGCAGTATGAGGAAAAAGGTTTTTGGAACATAAAAGCATGTGAACATGTTGTAGTAGAAACACAAGTATTTGAGGTTACACCTTACGTACTAACATTTGATTAAAAAAACTGTGGGTAAATCGGGTAAATGGACCTTTTTAACAGTATGACCAAGACCAGCTTCAGTAATGGGTGAAAGGTGCGTCAGGTGAAAGTGTTGAATCCAATGTTATTGTGCAAAGGAATGCCCTCAGCTCCTCTGAACTCCTCTGCGATGTCATCGAATGTACGGCCTTTTGTCTCTGGGAGGCGAATCCAGGTGAAGGAGAAGGCGGCCAGAGCCACAGCCATGAAGAAGAGGTAGATGTACTCACCGCAGAGTTTCTGTGTGTGTGAGAGAGAGAGAGTCAGACAGGCGTATTATTTACATTGGGGTACTTAGTTTTCAGGATGGCTGCCATCTCTGCAGCACTATAGCAAATAGATGTTTCCCTGGTTCACTGTTAACTTAATTACTATTATTTCAACCTGATGTTAAAGGAGGTTAGCAATACATTTATACATATTTCACTTCTCAGATTTATGTCTGTTTTACAGTATACAGTATGCGTTTTTATATAACTCATTGAACAGATTTATAGCACCTATTTAACAGTTGCGCCTCTAAGGTGTAAGGGAACTTGCAAGAGCAAGGAAGAAATCCCCCTCTAAAGTGTCCCCTGACGTTTAACTCCCTCATGCTGTACATCATACAGGCCAACAGTAAAAACCCACCAGTAAAGGAGGGAAGAGGAGCGCCAGAACAAATTTCCCTCCCCAGTTGAGCATGCTGGTGAAGGCCATAGCGATGGGTCGGCCAGGCTGGTCGAACAGCTCGGCAGCGATGAACCATGAGATGGGGCCCGGGCCCAGCTCGTAGGCTGAAATCAGGCAGAAAACCAGCAGGACCTGCAGGCTCCGCAGCTCTGGGACCAGGTGCTGCACGATGGATAGACAAGTTTCTTTAAGTGTTGGATGTAGAGAAGTCATTGTCAGTTTTAGGGTTTAATTTATATTTAAATGTGTCAACGAAAATACTGTTGGTACTAAGCCGCCTACACATGATCTGTGGCAAAACCGCGAGGTAAGGCGCAGAGCAAAGAGACAAAGCAGGAACTGTCAGGAATTTGTTGCGCCCATGGTTGCGCCTTGAAAGGTCAGTGGTAACCGGGTCAAAGTTAGTCCCGCATTGCCGGACCTATCTCCAGGTCAAAGTTGAAATAATTTGAATTTTTAGCGCAGCGCACAGCGGCAATTCCAGCGGTGCGGGACCCCCTAGGGTAGCGTTTAAGCGTTTACGCCTAGTTGGGCGTCACCGCTTTCCACGTATGAAATCAATGGAACGGCCAGCGCAGAGTGGATTATTTGTAGGCCGCTTTAGTGTTCCCTTTCACTTAAATCAAATCTCATGTAAGCTCTCAAAAATGTGTGTTATGTTCAACCAAGGGTGACTAAAGTTAAAAATCATAATCCTTAATGTCATTTTTGTCTCAGTGGGTGCCAGTTTTTTTTCTCCAAAACATTAGATATCTTTTGCATAATTTACGCAATATTGATATAAAATTTTGCAAATGAGGAAAATAAATCCCACTAAGAGGATCTTACCAGGACAGAATCCACTATGGTCATAAGTAAGTTGCACACTGCTATAGAGATGAAACCAGTCAGGAGCAATCTCCTCCTTCCTGCCTTTTCCATCAGGAAGAACTTGGAAGGAAAAAAAAATCAACAGTGGTGACTCTGCTCTTTTTTTTTCTTTTTTTTAAAACAAAAATGCAACATTATCCTGTTGTGGCTTAAGCTGTTAACTGTTGATGAGGAAATGGTGACGAGTATGATAATTTTGTTTATCAAATCCTTATTAGCCAATATTATAATAATAATAATAATAATAAAAAACTTTATTTATATAGTACTTTTCAAAACAAAGTTACAAAGTGCTTTACGAGACAAAATAGCAAATAAAAAATGATAAAAACAGTTTTAAAGTTATGCGTTATTAAGCAAGGAGCTACAAAACTGTAAAATAAAACAACACAAAACTATGTTATATAAAGGCATTCTCTATTATTGTTTATTTTACAGTATAGATTTTAACAGATAAAAGTGAATCTGGGCCACAACCTCTGTGAAAGCATACTTCTAAAGAACATTTTCAGAGAAATCTAAAAGAAGATAAGGAGGTTCCCAGTCTGTTCCGGAGATATGATATTGTGTTTAATAATATTGTTACTCAACTAGGGAGCTGGAATGTGAAGGTTTCCACTGGGTGTTGTACTCACTGCCACCAGAGTGAATATCACGTTGACTGCCCCCACGCCCAGAGTCAGGTATTTGGCCTGATCAAACTTGGCCTGGAACATTCTGGTGGAATAATTAATGATCTGGAAGAAAAGAGCAGACATTTCTTTGAGCTTTGTGGGTTACTGGGACGTCTCTGTGTGTTTTTAGGGGCGGGGGTATTCAGTCCTGACACACTGCCCCAGAATCTGAGTAGCGCTGAGCCTGAATAATGTATTGAACAAATACTACAACACGGCAAGTGAAGCATTCATAAAACGGCTGTAGCAAGCCATGCAAAAAGATTGAACCATACTTTCTCTCTCTTATATTACCAAAAAGGCAATATCATAAGCGGACCCAAGCAGATTCAGCAGATTTTAATGGACAGTTTTATTGAAGTTAAGTTTTTTTTTTTAAATCTGCAGAAAATTCAGCAAAATTCTGCTTCCAAAGATTCCATTTGGCCCTGGTCATTAGTTATTAGCCTTCAAATTCATGTCAAAAACGTTTTACCAGTAAGATCTTGGCCTCATGACTTTTGCCAGAACAACCTTCTCAGACAAAGTGCATTTTAAGACTGACCGCGTTAAATCCGGACAGCTGGCTGCCCAAGTTGATGATGAGGACGATAATGATGGGCTGCTTGTATCTGCGCTTCTTGAAGAACTGGTGGATGGTGACACCGCTCTGAGAGTGGGCGGCCTCTTCCTTCATCTCTTCCAGCTCAGAAAACACCTTGTCCGAGCTGCCTCTCAGCCTCAGCAGGGCTGCAGAGTTAAAACATCTTTTTTTTTAAAGGGGGTCTATTCTATATTGTTTTCAGATTCATACTTCATACCAATTATGACTCTAAATATAAATAATGCATGATTCTGCTGCACTGCTAGCAAAGCACGGACACGTTTGTGAAAGGACTGCCAGGTAAACGTAACACTGACGATGAAGCTACGGCAAACTCCACCACTGCTAAAGCAAAGACAAGACCAGTTCTTAAAAGTTTTTAAAAGTCTGAATTTAGACTTTAAATCCAGAACACGTGGCCCTAATCCTCATCCGTAGATGTCTCTAAGATATTACATTGGGGGAAATAAGTATTTGACCCCTTGCTGATTTTGCAGGTTTGCCCACTTACAAAGAATGCAACGATCTATAATTTTAATCATATGTACATTCTAACAGTGAAAGACAGAATCCGAAAGAAAATCACGTCATATGAATTTATTAAAATTGATAACCATCTGATGAGGAAAAACAAGTATTTGACCCCCTGGACAAACAGCATGTTAATATTTTGTAGAAAAGCCATTATTGGCCAGCACAGATGTCAACCGGTTTTTATAGTTGGTGACAAGGTTTGTGCACATTTCGGCAGGGATGTTGGCCCACTCATCCCTGCAGACAGCCTCCAAATCATTCAGGTTCCGAGGTTGTCGCCTGGCAACTCGAATTTTAAGCTCCCTCCAAAGATTTTCAATTGGATTCAGGTCTGGAGACTGGCTAGGCCACTCCAGAACCTTGATGTGCTTCTTCTTCAGCCCCTCTTTTGTTGCTTTGGCGGTGTGCTTAGGGTCGTTGTCGTGCTGAAACACCCATCCTCGACCCATCTTCAGCTCTCTCACTGAGGGAAGGAGATGTTGGTCCAGAATTCCACGATACATGGCCCCGTCCATCCTCCCCTCAATACGATGGAGTTGTCCCGTCCCCTTGGCTGAAAAGCACCCCCAAAGCATGATGTTGCCACCACCATGCTTGACGGTGGGGATGGTGTTCTTTGGGTTGTACTCGGTGTTCTTTGCCCTCCAAACACGACGAGTTGAGTTGAGGCCAAAAAGTTCTATTTTGGTCTCATCTGACCACATCACCTTCTTCCAGGCCTCTTCTGAGTCGTCCAGGTGGTGAATGGCGAACTTCATGCGGGCCTGTATGTTTCTTCTTGAGCAGGGGACCTTGCGTGTGCTGCAGGATTTCAATCCATGACGGCGTAGTGTGTTACCAACCGTTTCTTTTGTAACTGTGGTCCAGCTGCCTTCAGTTGATTCATCAGTTCCCCCCTTGTGGTTTTGGGATGATTCCTCACCGTTCGCATGATCAGGGACACCCACGATGCGAGATCTTGTGTGGAGGCCCAGACCGAGGGAGGTTGGCGGTGGTGTGGTGCTTCTGTTCTCCATTTCCTGATAACTGCACCGACAGTTGATCTTTTCTCTCCAAGTTGCTTTCCGATTCTCTTGTAGCCCATCCCAGCCTTGTGCAGATCTACATCTTGTCCCTGATGTCCGTAGAAAGCTCTTTGGTCTTGCCCATGGTGTGTGGGATGTTGGATGCTGGTTGTTTGGGTGTTGACAGGTGTCTTTTATACAGGTACCGAGGTGAGGCAGGTGTATTTGATGTAGATAATTGGTTGGTGATTGGGGCTGTGTCTTAAAGAAAGTCTAACTGGCTTGTAGGAGCCAGAATACTTGCTGTTTGGTAGGGGGTCATATACTTGTTTTTCCTCATCAGATGGTTATCAATTTTTATAAATTCATATGATGTGATTTTCTGGAATTTTCTTTGGGATTCTGTCTTTCACTGTTAGAATGTACATATGATTAAAATTTTAGATCGTTGCATTCTTTGTAAGTGGACAAACCTACAAAATCAGCAAGGGGTCAAATACTTATTTCCCCCACTGTATATACACCCTTAAAGCTTAATGACTAAAGTGGGCCCCACCTGCCTCTGCTTTGCTCTCCTCTCCCTGGTTAATGAGCAGGTAGCGAGGGCTCTCGGGGCAGAAAGGCAGCACCAGGTACTGGGTCAGGGCCGGAATGACCGACAGGGACAACATCAGGGCCCAGTACTGCTCCGTACCCAACACTGTCTCCAGACCAGCCACCTGCAGCAAAACACATACAAGAGGAACCTTGTTTTTACTTTGAGTGAAGCCGATTTGTAAAACAAAGCAGGACTTGGCAAGACTTGTGATAACATATCTGTTGTATATTTCTATGCAACAAATATGTATCTTATCTGTAAAGATTTTCACAATAAATCTGCAACACAAAACACCATCACCACAAATCTGTCCTTAATTTCTGGTGTTGGGTAAGATTGGCACTTCACTACTGTATACACAGGTTTGTTTATGATGTCTCAAAAAGAAGGAAAACACTGACTACATCACAAATTCATTCAGTAGACAAAAATACATTTGAGATACGCAAATGTAGCTAATCCAACCTTGCCAAGACCAGTGAATGTAGACCCTCAAGTATGCAAGGCTAAACTCTTCAATAAGAAAAGAAAATGGGACGTAACTTGGGCAACACAAGTCAAAGGTGTGAACTTAATAAATAACAGAATTCCTTTAAATGGCTGTTCTGTATCAGACTTGCGCTTTATCTACCATATCCTGGTTAGGGCTGGGTACTAAATTCAATACTTTTTAAGCACCGACCAAATTGCCTCTTCAGTATTTAGTATTGTCATTCAATATCCAATTTCAAGATAAAGGAGTAAATCTCTTCCGCGTCAGTGAGCCAATTTTTCTGCTGAGATCTAATATGCGGGAAAAACTCTACGTTATGCACAGAGACGGGGCTCATGTAGTAGAAAAATAAATAAAAAGATGTAATGTACTTTTGTTTTGTGAAATTGGTATCGAAAAAAGTCAATGAGAATTCTTTTAACTGGCTGTTTCCCCGACACCCTGTTTCCCCTACTCCCTCAAAGAGGCAAGAGTAAATCCACTACTCAAAAAAACAACACTTTAGTGGCTGGCCACTCAACGGAAAGAGTCCTCCTTGCTGTTAGTGAGCAGCTTCACATTGCTAGAGCAACCTCACTCCCTTCCGTCGTCATCCTTCTGGACCTTTCTGCTGCCTTTGACACAGTGAACCACCAGATCTTTATTTCAACACTCCAGGATCTGGGTGTCTCAGGCTCTGCGCTCTCTTTGCTCACATCTTACCTAGCAAATCGAACCTACCGGGTGGCCTGGTGAGGATCTACCTCAGAAACGTGTTCACTCAAAACTGGGGTTCCTCAGGGATCAGTCCTGGGTGCCCTCCTCTTCTATCTGTACACCATCTGCCTCGGGTCAGTCATTCATCCTCACGGCTTTACTTATCACAGCTACGCAGATGACACCCAACTAATTCTCTCCTTTCCGGAGTCTGAAACTCAAGTAACAGCACGTATCTCGGCCTGTCTGACATTTCTTCTTGGATGTCCACACACCATCTGAAATTCAACCTTGACAAGACTGAAATTCTTTTCCAGGGAAGGGCTCTCCTATTCAAGAACTGACTATAGCAATTGAAAACTCTGTGGTAGCCCACACCCAGACTGCTAGAAACCTGGGTGTCACACTTGATAACTAACTCTCCTTCTTTGCCAACATAGCTGCAACTACCCGATCGTGTAGATACATGCTACGTAACATCAGAAGGATACGTCCCCAGGCTTAAGTCATCTCATGTCTAGACTACTGCTACTCCCTCCTGATTGACCTGCCTGCATGTGCCATACAGTAGCTGACTACACCTTGGATATATATATCTATATATATCTATATAGATATATATAGATATATATCTATAGATATTTTGAAACTGCACTTTCAAATGTCTTTTTGTCCAAAAAAAAAAGCCTCTAAAGCTAATGTACTTGCACTTTATTTATTGTCTGGAGATTATTTTAGGTTTGAAAGCACTTAATTGGAAGTCGCTTTGGATAAAAGCGTCAGCTGAATGACATGTAACGTGATAGCCCTAATCCTGGTAGACGGAAGCATAACGAGAGTAAAGAAGAGAGAAACTGAAGATTTTCAGCACTGTCCTCACCATTCCCAGCAGGATGCCGGAGGCAAAGGACACCTGGTTGAGGTGGCGAAGGCCCCCCTCAGTTTGTGGGGACACTTCCTGGATGTAGAGCGGATTAAAACTCTCATCACTAGGCCGCAGAAGAGACCGAACACCAAGCGTCCCAGGATGAGAACCTCAAGGACTTGCTGGATTTGGAGGCGGACATCAGACACGCTCCCACCACAGACAGACAGTTCACTATTAGGATGGAGTTACGTCTGGAGGGGGAAGATGAGAGAAATTAAAAGACAAAAACCTGATGGGAATGATCGGGAATTAAAAAAACTGTTTCTGCCTTTATTACCTCCATAAGAATCTGCCAGGTATTTGACTCCCACGAGCCCAACAAAGCTCCAAAGTCTTTAATGCTGACAGAGAGCGACCACAGGAGGGTCAGGCTGTGATCTGGCATCGACTGGTTGTGCCTGGCTCTCCAGGTGTGGTTGAAAAACTCTTCGATGATCTAAACGGTTGTAAAAGAGACTATCAACAGGACAGGGAGTGGGAAACCCCTGTAAAATCTGTGTGTGGACAAATGACAATTTCATTGACTTGCATTAAGTTGGGTACAAGCTTTTTTTCCTAAAAGTAAAAGACATTTTAAATGCTTATATATAATATTTTAAAACTACTGTTGTGATGTACTTGACCAATCAAATACAGTTTTTTACAGATATTATTTCACTAAGTAATCCAGACGAAATGTTGTGGATGATGTGAGGAATGTAAAAAAGAAAAAAAAAGAAAAAAAGAGGCCAAATGTAGATCTGCCTCACTTGAACACATGTATTGCAGTCTACCCGTGAAATGGCAAAACCCTGCCAGACCTGGAGCTGAGCCGGAGAGTTTCAGCAGATTGTTAAGTTTATTCAGTGTTTTATTGCGGCTGTGAGATATTTGTTTATAACAGTCTCACGGTTTTCCAGCAGATTTTGGTTGTCTTATACTGAGCCAGGACTTTGCTGTCCACTATCTCTCTACTAAAGCTCTACTGCATGAGAAAGTTTGACCATTGTCTTGGACAATCTGTGGTCTTTCTACAAATAACATTTTTTTTAATCCTTATTTCAATAAAGTGGTTTGTGTTGCTTTGTTGGATTTCTGTCTGTATGGCTGCTGGTGAACTGTATATTAACAAAGCTTATTCTGAAGCTAAAGTACCTAATAATAGAGGAATCTGAAGTAGGTCTGGGCAGTAATTTTGATATATCAATGTATGAGACTAGATATCGTCTTAAAGTCTGGATATTATAAAATGACCCGATATGAAGATATGTCTTTTCCTCGTTTAAAGTCTGCATTACAGTAAGTGATGCCATTTTCTGAACTAACCAGACTGTTCTAGCTGTTCTATTATTTACCACTTAGTCATTATATCCAGTTACTAGTGATTATTTTTTAAAGATCTCATTGTGTAATATTTTTGCGAAAGCTCCAATAGTCAATGGAGGAATTTGGTCAAAAAAAAATATCAATTTTGATTTTCCTCGCCCAGTTCTAATCTGAAAACGTGAAACTAAACTAGAAGTATTAATATGAATGAACATAATGTGATCATATCTTCCCCGCCCTCAGTCCGCTGTGTGTCCTGCTCGCCTTGGCCGGAGCGTTACGTTGCCGTGTGGTAGCCAATCTGCAGCGAGCCGAGCACCGCTGCCAGGATGGAGGTCAGGAGCGTGGCTGTCAGATGGCTCTGCAACAGTGTTGAGTTATTGACACATTATTATTTCTTTAACCTTTTTATAACTTATCTTAAACAGTAACTGGTAACCTGTATTTTAAACATTGAATACTTTGAGCCATTATCCTTTCTATCAAGCAGATTCAGAATTCATCTTGTTCAAGTTTATTTATTTATTTATTTTATTTATTTATTTATTCATCAGGAAATGCACATTGATGAACATGCACAACAGTACATGTAAATGTGCCAGATTGTAGCCCAAGGGCTAATTTCCATCTGCAGTCCAATATGTTGGAGTTTACACAAAAGACATAGGATAGTAACATTTAGTATACAAAAAAAGAAACATCAAGAAAAGAAGAAAAAAGAAAAAACAAGACAATTCATTAGTAGAAAAATAGAAATACAGTTAGCGTTGGTTACACGTTTGGTTCGCTCTAAGCCACAGCTTTACCTGGCTCTTAAAGGAGGCCAAAGTGGGACGCTCCCTTATAGCTGGAGGAAGTGTGTTCCCTAATGCACTGCCTTTCATAGATAATGCATTCTGTGAAGGAGGTTTTTCTGAAAGAAACCTCACAGTCCCTGTTTACCACCGCCCTGGTGATCCGGTTTTGTCTATATTTAATAAAACTCCAGCAATGGAGGTGGCGCCAGACCCCATGAAGTATTTTATAAATTAAACACAAAGAGGAAAATTTACAATAATTATCAAAACTCAGTAAGTATATTTCTCTGAGATATTGCAATGATGATAGATTTGGACCGTGCTGCCATTGTTTATCCCCACCATGGCATTTGACATCCTCAATGCCATGAAATGAACATTTTGTGCAGCTAAAATGTGCTTAATCTGAGTTGTACATGGCTGGGGAAAACCCTGACCAACTTCCAGCCAAATTTGAGATTTGCTCTACAAGTCAGTGGTGGCCTAGAGCCCATTCAATCCCATTTCCAAATTTTTCCATATCGAGGCACCAATCACAACCCTTGAGGCGGATTTACACGGCGATGATAGCACGGCGACTGCGAGCAGCTTTTTGTTTACATTCAACATGACGGGCACCTGAGCGC
>NW_022603279.1:0-141899 GCF_008692095.1 Etheostoma spectabile
TACTTTTTAAATACCTGATAATTAACATGAACACACAATTAACAGCTGAAGTCTCAAGGATCCGCGATAAATAAAACTGTGCAGTTTGTTTGGTGGATTTTTGTACTGAACCTTTAAAACACCATACACACCTATAACACTTTAACAACTTGTAACACTTTTTAAAACATAAACACCACCACAACCGTCAGTGGATTTAAATCCTATCTTTTTGGGACTGCCTATTTGCAGCTATTCCTCTGTTTCGAACAAAGTCCCTTATATTATATAATATATATATCTATATATTTTGCACGGTTCTCTGTGCCAACACTGGGTCTTTCACCAGTTTGCAGGGACTGCATTCAGTTTTGGTGGCCATCTTTCCTCTGCTTATATGATTTCTGAAATGTCGCATTACTGCGGCGCCCTCAGCCTTAGACCACGCTTTCTTTGCCATTTCTTCTGGATCCATACGCTTTATCAGCATAATTCCTGGAAGAGAGACAAAAAAAAAAAATATATCACAACAAAATGTTGAAGCCATCAAAACATGAGTCAGTCAATGCTACAGTTGGCAAGAATTTGCAATTTACATTTCTTAATAATTCACTCTGGTTATCAGTTGATCACTCACTCGATGTCATTTCAACAACTTTACTAGCCCACATAAGTATGTATTAAAGTCATCAGCATTAAAACATATTTTAGAATGTCTTTGCTGTTCATCTATTAAGTGGCTTTTGATATTTTAATTCATTTTAAGTTCACAGTTATTAGTACTACAACTAGTAACATGTCTTAAGTTATTTTGGTATTGTACTTCAACACTGTATTCTAAATGAAAAAAGACTGAGGTTTAAGGTTCTCAGTTTAAGTTTGATTTCATAGGGATTAATATAATAAATAAATAGTATAGGAACTTGGTCTGAAAGTTAGTCTTGATATTGAAAAACACATTAATTATGTAACAACCCAATCAGCCTAATACTACTTATAACCGGTAATCTTCCAGGTTTTGTGACATTTGGAGACTCAGTCATTCAGACCATCATTTTTAGTCTTTTAACCAACTTGTCAAAGAGAGAATAGAACATACTCACTTGACGATTGAGTGAACATATGAAGAGAAGGAGATAACTTACTTTTATCTCAAACTCAGAATACATTCCCTGCAGATGAGATGTTTCATACAAGTGCAGTACAGTTAATGTAGGGCTATTTATTTATGCATTTTGAGACAGAAAACATCACAGATGTGCATAAATTTCCTTGGATGGAATCTCACTGTGGATGTTACAGTTTTGTGGCATGTGTAGAATACACTGCAAAGTTATTTTTGGTCTTTAATTTTATTCCTAGTCAGCTACAGCAGTCAGTGAAGCTACAGTACTGACTGCTGTAGCTGTTCTGTTAAGGGAGTTGGGCAAATTAAGACTTTCATTGTATGGTATAAACCACTGTGTTTATGTGCATAAGACATTAAACCTCTTGAATCTGAATCTTACCTTCACTCTCATCCACGGTGGACAACACAAATGACACCGATCCTGTTGAACACACAATTTAACAAAAGTTACTTTTGTCTGTAAGCGCTACAGCAGTCAGTGAAGCTACAGCAGTCAGCGAAGTCCCTTAACTGTTCTGTTAAGAGAGTTGGGTAAAGGAAGACTTTCATTGTATGGTATAACATAGCATTTTATGACTTCTTTGTTTTGGTTCTACCAGTCTGTAATGATCAGTATCATTTCTGCTATGGTGTGCTGGGTAGGTGACATCAGGACTGGTAGCGCTAACTAAAGCTGTAAAAATCATGTTCCACCAAGAATCAGTTTTTATACTAATGCAATGTAAAATAACTTGAAGGGAGAAAAAGAGTCATATAGTTCTGATTAGATTAACCAGTAACCTATACTTACCGCCACAGTTTTCCATTAAACGGAACTCGAATATGAACACTTTGAGCAGGTCCTGGGAAATTCTGTGTCTCCTCTCACATTCTTGCTTATCAGATCACCTCTGTATTCCAGTAGAAAGTCTCCCTTTTCAAATGGAACAGGGGTGAAGATGCCACGACCTAATTCATAAAAAACCAAACAACAATTAAGTGGCAAAATGTGAAATGTATTAAAGTTGAATCATAATTAAACAGAAGATCTAACTTACCTTTTACAGCACTGATGTACTTGATTTCAAGTCCCACTTTGTCTCTTTTAGCAGTAACATAAAATCTTCCATCATCCTTTAGATTAATGTGTCCACGCCACTGCATGTTTACCGTTTTCCGCTGTCAAAGCCTAAATAACCAAATGTGATTGTCGTTATTACAATAGTCACTGGGACAAGAATGATCAGAAAACAAAAGTCTGGGTAAATTAGTGATGTACAATTCACATCTGGATATAAGCCAAATGATGTGCTCATTACTGCACCATGCATATTTAAAACAACACAAAATACCAGGCTGGTGGGAGTCTGTACTACATAACAGGAGGATGACCGTTGCTTTAATCTCCAGCTGTGCTGGACCACATTCAGATTAAACTTCATCCGGCCTCCAACTGATGGAAAGTCACTGACCACATCAGATAATTTCTCTAATCAAAAACCAAATGGAGTGAATCTCTAGTAGGCTTCATGGACCATGCTGCTTAGTGTTATCATCCAAAAATAACAGACAGGTAGTAAGAAAAAAAGTTTCAGCAGCTGTGTTTAGTTTTCCAGAATAAAATCTTAAATTGATAAATATTCTGTCTGATTCTCTTCTCTTTTTTCATGTGACAGTTATGGGATTCACATTGTGTTTTGGGGTTTTAAAGTCCTTTTAAATTTGGTTTCTTTGGTCAATATGAATTACAGATTATTATGACATGAAATGTTATCACTGTGATGCTGTTTCATAATTATTCAAATAATTAACATGCAACTGACCGGTCAAAGAATGGTCAAAAGTATGTAAACTACAAGAGAAAAGGCAGTCCCATCCACTACAACCTTACTAGATTCAACATAGACATATCTTTCTATATAAAGTATTTAATTCTCTAAAACAAACCCAATGTCTGTGGTAAAAGTTAAGGCTTCCAGGTCCAGACTAAAGCTACAGGTGGACACAGACAGGCAGTTACATCCACTTGTTAACACTAGAACTGCCGTGAGCGGTCATTTTGACCGCCAGATTCCAAACTCTATAATCTGTCATGATAAATACCTAATTGTAATTTTATGCAGGTATTGTGTTAGGATATCTTTAGAAAATCGAAATAACATCAAAATGTACAATTTAACGTGTTTAATTATACACTTGAGTTGCCCAGGTGTTTCAATAATTCAAATCATGGCATAGTAAAACGTAATTATTCCATTCACATCTGAAAAATATGGTATGTAAATTCGTTCAACATAACTTATAACATGCAAATAACACCTAAAAGTATTTTATTGAACATTTATAACCTAACGTAACTTGTCACTGCCTCCGTGTTGGTGTCTGCTGTGGTGCGCAGCGCTGCTCGGACCGTGCTCCGCTCCCTTTTCTCGTCTCTGAACTCGGCTCTCAGCTCCTCTGCCAGTTGCTGCCTGAACTTCCTCCGGACAATTTCACTGCTGGTGCCCTCCTTGGAGAGGATGTGTGCAATTCCAGCCAGTTTGAGGATGTATAAAGTTGTATACACAAGTAGGCTGCCACAGGCTATCTAGCTCCGTGTACCGCTCCTTCCACAGAGCGAGCGCCCGGCGCTGCCTTCTGGTCCAGAACGGAGTCCATCCACGCCGTACTCATGGTGGTAGCTAGCGTTACCGGCTCTGGCTTTGCCTTCGGCCCATCGCTGATGCCCACAGTTGTTACTCAAGACCGCTTATGACGTTTCTTTGGCAGAGACGCTGGTCGTAACTAAGCAACCAATTTGCATCTTCAATTGTGCAAAAGATTAAAAAACTATACCGCGAAAATCCGAGCGGTCAAAATGACCGTGTCTGGCCAAATAGGTAAAAGTGATTTTCATTTTCTTTGCCTAGTGTGTAATGTATATAAAAACTATTTTAAATTAAAATATAGAGTCTTTTAGGAAAAGTCAGGTACCAGCAGGATTGTATTTTTTTATCATGGCAGTTCTAGTGTTAAAGGTTAGAATCTAATCTTTTCTTAACGTTCTAGGAATGTTTGTTTATGGTTACAGCAAATGTTCCCCTAATGTTCTCTAAAGGTTGCAACGTTAAGGGAACGTTCCCGTAGCGTTTGCTAAAGGTTGCAACGTTCTCGTATCGTTCGCCTAACGTTCTCTAAAGGTTGTAACTTTTAGAGACAATACGGGAACGTTCCGAGAACGTTCGCTGTAACCAAAAATGAACGTTCCCGGAACGTTAAGAAAACCTACCAATTAACCAACAGACAACCAAACTACAACCAAAACAAACCTTCAGGGAACGTTCCCGCAACCAAAAACGAACGTTCCCAGAGCGTTCTGGGAACCAAAAATTGTTATCTGGGAATACCTTTCCCCTTGCCCTCAATGTCCACTTCCATTAGCCCAGTCCACTTTAGGGACTTTGTCGCCTTCAGAACGCCTTTGCTTGTTGCTGCTTCCAACAGACTCTCCTGGGGCCTCCACTGTGAAAGGAAAGCTTTTGCATCTGGGCAGTTGGTGGTCCACTCCTGCTTGGCTATCCAGGAACTCATTCTGCTTTCAGAAGGTAGACGCCTGGAGAATGTTGCTGTGGAAAGTTTCTCTCCATTTGTTGAATCTGCTGCTAATAGAAAACATTGGCTCTGGAAACTATATGACATGTCAATGCACCCCCACCATAGGTTTGTGTGGGATGAAATATCCAGACAAGAAAGAAAACAAAAAGTATCCAATAAGAAGAGTTCCAAAAAGGTTTCTGAACACTCCCCATGCCGTGATGCTGGAGCAGGTCTTGTATCAGTCTTAGAATCTGAATGCGTCCCTCCACTGAGTCAGAATATGTGCTGCTGTCTCTGGACTCCAGTGCACATTGTCCCACCTTGTTTGGAACTTCCCTGCTGCTAATTTGGGAAGGTGTGGGAGTCGACTTATTGCTAGGTTTATTTCCCTCAAAGTGTTTTTTTGTCTTGCTGGTAAAGCATCAGAGAAATTAATCAGTGGAGTTACTATTTGTGCATTTGGAAACTTTTCTGTGCCAACCTTGTAGATTGCTGTTAGCTGTGCCCTGGCCTGCTCTGGATCCGTTTTTTTGTCATTTAGTCCAAAAGAAAGGATGACCTTTTGAACTTGCTTTGAATATGGGGCTTTTTCCAAAATGTGCAGTGCATGGCCTAATTTAGCTCCTGGATAAGAGTCCACCTGTACTCTGTTGTCAACGCATTCTGGTAACCTTCCTAAGTTGGAGTCTCCAATAATTAAAACTGGCCTGTGGACTACTAAGTTCCAATTTTGGATCTTTTCATTAAAATGCTCATGTCTTTGAAACAGTGGCTTTTCCACTATTTGATGCACTGTGTCCAGTTCTTCCCTCAGCTCTTTTTCAACCCTTTCTGTCACATCAGTTTTAAAATTTGCCAAGTCCCGTTTGGTAAAGTGAACAGCTAGAGACCATGCCTCCCTCCAGTTTGTTGTCCTGACATTATTTTTTAAGCTGATTAACTTGTCTTCTATAACTTTCTCTAAATGTCTAGCTATTAGTGAGATTGTAGCTTGAGTCCAGTTTTTAGCGACTAGATGGTGCACTTTACCGTGCTCTGGTTTAGTTTGGACAGCGTTCCTAAGCTGGTCATGGGCGTGTCTTAAATCCCCGTCAAATGTAAGGCAATAGTCCAGGTGGTGATGGGCCTTTAAGTAGTTTTTGAAGGTTTTGATTAGCACTTTTCTCTCTGCCATATTTACTAGTTGTAAGATTTGATTCAAACTGCTAAAAGGTCCGTCCCTAATATGTAGATAGTCCCTTAGTTTAATGGCTCCTGTTATCACCGCAGGGTTTCCCAAGCCAAAGCAGCTAAGTCTCCTAAAGTCAAAGCTCCAGTCAAGGTAAAAGCTGTATTTAGCTGTTAAAACAGCTGTTTTTCTTCTTGAAGTAGGACAGCAGGCTGCTCTGGTCTTCTCTCTGGAAAGATGAGGTCAGTTGATCCCAGCAGTCCCCGGAGAGTGGGCCTTTGGGCTGGGCTGAGAGGAAGCTTAAGTACCCTGTTTGGCTGGGGGAGGGGCGGACTTGGGATGTTTCAACTCGTCTCTGATTTGGCAGAATCTTCTGAAAACTTGAGATGTCTTGATGAAAGATGTCTTTCTTTTTAAATGCTCAAACTGCAACTAAAAGAATGAATTGCTTTATTTGGTTGTATTTAATTCCATATAACTCAACCAGTAATTTAATCACCTATTTTTCAACAATATGTAAGTGAACATATTAGTTTGATACATGTCTAGATTAATTCACAGCTAAACTTTACTTTAAGGAACATTAGTAAAGTTTAGTTAGATTCACAGCACCAGTTTCTACTTAAGTAACATAGGCAATATGTCAGTTAAGTAGAAACTGTAAAAGATAGATCGATAGATAGATATGTAGATAGATAGATAGATAGATAGATAGATAGATAGATAGATAGATAGATAGATAGATATGTAGATAGATAGATACATAGACATGTAGATAGATAGATAGATATATAGATAGATAAATGAGAGAATAACAAGTAAGAGATATGAAAACACATCCCATTGGTAAGCCACTACATAAAGCAACATGAAGACAAGAGTGATTGGCGAGCTGTTGTCCCCGGTCCCAGAGATGACCCCAGATGAGGAAGAGATGTAGAGGCAGCTTTAAAGTTCATCTGGGATACAGTCAGCTGTTTCATATCATCAAGAAATGCAGGCAGAAGATCCACGGGTTTAAACAAGTGTCATTTTAAACCTTAAACCATTTAAAGAGAGTTGATTTCAACAAGCTGGGACATCATCTGAGAAACTCCAGCTCTAGTGATGAACTTCTGGACAAAAGGAGCTAGGTCTCTAAGCAGTTAGCACCTGGAACTGATGGCTGCCTTTGTCTTGCAGAACGACGGCTAATGAGTGTTTGAGGACATGAATGGGTGCTCACTCTGGCCAACTTCTGTTTGCATAATTAAACTGTTTTAAACATTGCCCTGGGGGGGGCAAACACTTGTGTGAGATCCTAACTTTGTTTTTCTGAGATTTTGAGTTTAATTTGCAAGATCTTCACTTTGTTTTGCGAAGTTTTATTAGCAATATCTCGCAAATTCAACAAACAATAAGCCTAACCTATCTCGCCAGCTACCGTGTAGCGCGAGATAGCATCTAGCTAGATAGTAGGGATGAGCGAGTACAGCATTATCTGTATCTGTATCTGTATCTGTTTACCACATGTATTATCTGTATCCGGATCCGTACTTGGAGTGGGTGGGGCCTAAACCGGAAGTGGTCATATTTAACCCGGAAGTGGGTCGGGTTGTCTTGAAATGGGGGGGGGGGGGGGCGGCCTTTAACCGGTATGTTATTTAATCATGCAATTGATGTGGGTTGATCAGAAATTGTTATATTTATTGCTGATTAGAAAACTATTTCCATGACAGCATCAGCATTGAGTGTCATTGGTGTTGTCATGGTAACAAACAAACTATATAGGCCTACAGTATATAACAAGTTTTGCAACAATAAATACAACAATGTGCTTGCAATTATTAAGTAAAATGTAATGAACAAGAGTTTTCATACTCAATAATATAACTTTATTTTTTAACTTTTAATTTTTCTATGATCAGTTTGATCATTTATTTATTTTTGGTTCTTTTTTTATTTTCACACTCACATTTTCACACTCACAGAGACACACTCAATTGTGAGTGTGTTTGTCTGTGAGTGAGTAAGAGATACAGAGAGAGAGAGAGAGAGAAAAAAAGAGAGGGGGGGGGGTTGGAATGTGTTTGTGTGTGTGTAACTTAATTTGTAATATTATTCATTTATACCGCAACTGCCTTTTATTTATTTTTTATAAAACACAGCAAGAAAGTTTCAGACACTCAAAAAACTGGTTAGAGCAGCAGGCAGTTTAAAAAAAAAAAAAAAACTCCGACGGCAGAGATGCAACGCGAGTACCATTCTACCAACACCATGTCTAAACAAACCCCGTTACCAGAAGTCTCCTGGTTACTAGGTACTAGTTCAAACCGAAGTATAAAACAAACCTGAAGCTGAAGAAACCCTAAATGTTAACGGGAAAGCCCGCGGACCTGAAGAGTAGAGCTGTTCACTTCTCCGCGCCCTGAGTGCGTGTGAGAACAGCCGGTGGGACACAACAACAGAAGGAATCTGTGTGAGTAGGGAGGGGCGCTGGGACTAGCCTATCACAGAATAGTGTAAGGGAGAGGCGCTGTGACTGGCACTGTGACTAGCCTATCACAGAACGGAGACACAGTCAGTGGAGACTTTCACTGAATCCGAGTACAGATATTGACTCACATTACTCGTATGATACTTGTACTCTGCAAAAGTGCTTTATCCGTACCGGATACTCGTTTCAGCCGAGTATTCGGCTCATCCCTACTAGATGGTATCTGGTAGCTAGCATCTAGCTAGTAGCACGACATGATTACATTGTTGTCTAAATGCATCCAGTGTCAAAATCTTGATTCATGAACTGGGTTTTCTCCATAATTCCACATTTACATATAAACATGTTGGGCCTCCTTAGAAACAAGACGAGCTGTAGTATCAGAGTCAGCTTTCAAATTCAAATGAGAACCATATTAAAAAAAAAAAAATGCTCAGAGATAGATCAGTGGCTTCCAGTACCTATGAGATATTACAAAATCGTCCATGAAGGCACATCTGCCGTTTGTTACAATGGGATGTGTGACCACAATTAAAGGATGGCTTTCGTTGTCGGCAGGATTCAAACTTGCGAGGGGAGACCCCAATGGGTTTCTACTCCATCGCCTTAACCACTCAGTCACAACAACCAGAAAAGCAGTGCAATATTGATTTGCACTAATATTGATATCTTATTCAAGACAAGGCAAGGCCGCTTTATTTGTATAGCACCTTTCAACAAAAGGGCCGTTCAAAGTGCTTTACACAAAAACTGTTAAAAAAAAAAATAGATAAAACACAAGAATAAAAGTTACAAAGCAGTATATGAAATGAAACATTAAAGAAATGAACAACTAACTTCCTTTGAGACACTGAGCTCCTCTCTCCTTCATCTTTCCATTTGTGTGATTCCATCTCCCAGAAATGCTTGGTACTAACCTGGTTCTGGCGAGTCCTTCCCCGAAGTCCTTATGTTCTTTTTCCCCCAGCGATCAATAAAATCATTGGATGTCATTGTAATCACATTCAGATCATCTCAAATGAAGACACTGATGATTATTGGGTTCATAAGTGCTTCTCTTTGGGGTTGTCTTGGTTATGAGTTCATCATCAGACACTAACACATGCAGAGCAAGTACATTTCAGCAGTTGTCCACCGCTGGCTAAATAAATAAAAGAATGGGAGTTTTGGAATAGATATTCAGTACTAACTGGTTCTTTCTATTGCTGAATGAGCTCTATCTGGAGGAAAAAGGAGTTGCCCCAAAGAAAGTTATTGGACTCTAATTGACCACTCATAGACTGTTAATGGCATACATTGGGATGATGGTTGTCTATTCATGAAGCCATTCATTACTTACAATAGACAAGACCACTGAAACTTGATCAAAAAGAAGGTGGATTTGAGTGGAAATAGCTGCCTTCAGTATTTAAGATGGTAAATCTGTGTAAGGAACCACTTCCACTGCTTCTATATCACAACACAGAAGATGCCAGAAGAAACATCGGGACTATGGGGAAGATCATGAGCAAAGAAGGTTGCTTACTGTAAGACTTTGACGTTGGTCTAACTCAAGCATTGGCATTGGATTGATTTTAGTTAGTGCTAATCTATGGGGTTGTTTTTCTGACAACTGAATCTCAGGATTTTTTCTAATGACAGTAACAGTAACAGCTATTTTACGTTGTGTTACTAGTTGGAGCCCCACTGATACAGAACAATTAGGGAACGTTAGTTTTTGGTTCTCTAAAGGTTAGTTCAAACAAACCAAAAACTAACGTTTAGGGCAGGGGTCATCAACTATATTTGTCAGAGGGCCAGAATTTTACCAGACAGTCTCCTTGGGGGCCGGACCCTTAAATAAAAATGAAATAAAAAAATCAAATTTTGGTATAACATTATGATTGATGTTTATTGTTAATACTTTTTCCATTTCATTACAAAACTGAAGGCCTTTATGAGTCAGGTTCCTATCACCTATACCACAGACAACCAACAGGGGTGATAGATATTTTGCCTCAACTCAATTAAGTCAATTTTACTTATAGAGCACTTGAAAAACAAACACCGAGGAAGTGACAGGAAAGGGTCTCTTAACAGAGGTAAAATGGCACTCTCAAAGGCTATGAAACGCAAAGTTGATATTGAAAACAGGTCCTTCAATGATGACTGGACTGAAAAGTACGCATTTATCATGCCAACCTTCCGGAATGCCTCACCAGTATGCCTAATTTGCAACGAAACTGTTGCAGTTGCAAAAGAAGACAATCTGGGCCTTCACCACCACACTAAACATTCAAATTTTAAGATTTCATATCCTGAGCAGTCAGAGGCGCGTCAGAGAAAAATTGCCGCACTGAAATCTGCCTACTCCCACGCAAGTGGCATTATTACTCGAACTTTAACTGATCAAGAGAGAGTAACGTGTGCATCCCTGCAGGCTGCTTGGGTGCTTTGCAGACATAACCGGCCTTTCACTGAAAGTGAGGTTTTAAAGGAGTGCATGATCACCGTTCTGGAGGAACTTGCCCCCGACAAATCAATGGACAGAGTTATTGCATCTGTCAAACAAGTACCTCTATCTGCCTCAACTAATGCACGTTGTGTACACGTTTTGGCGGAGCAAGTTCAGCGAGCTGTCATTGACGGGGTCAAGGAAGCCAAATATATTTCGCTGGCTATTGATGAGTCCACTGACAACACGGATATCTCACAGTTGTGCGTTTTTGTCAGATACTATGATGGCAAAGATTTCCGAGAAGAGCTGCACAAAACAGTGTAACGAGTCTGTCCTCATTTTGGGGTGTAGCCTAAATAGAGTCATAAATGGTGGTGATTACTGAGAAGATACTCAGTTGTTGCTGCTTTTAGTTGCTTTAATAGTGTAGAATAGGCCTACATATTTTCTCTTTGATCCTCACAATTTTGGAATCCAGTCGCGGGCCGGATCGAACGGCTTGGCGGGCCGCATTCGGCCCGCGGGCCGCCAGTTGATGATCACTGGTTTAGGGAATGTTCCCTAAACGTTAAGAGAACCAACCATCTTTAACGTTACCCTGCGGTTGCGCTGAACCTTCACACAATGTTCCCGTTTGGTTGTTTTGTTCTGACTTTTTGAAGTATACATTTAGATTCACTCTAAAATTATTGGCTTTCTAAAATTTGATTTGAAGCATCTGATTTTAGGTGTCACTGAACTTCCTGACTTCCGTATACACCATGTAGTCTGCGTCAAGATGGAGGACAGGGCACCCAAAAGTTCATTCAAACCAGCGCCATTAATAGCATATCCATGGTTTTCATGTAAGTGTTCGCTCGAGATAAAAAGTGGTGTGTTTCAGCAGTCTGCTATCACTGTTAGAATACATTCAGAACATGTTTAACTTATTCCTGAACCGTTGCGATTTTACACTCAGTCATTTGCATGTAGCCTCTGTCTGAACATTCAAATTCCAAATAGTGATACGTTTGACTCATAGGTTTTTCATCTCTATTCAGAATTGTAATGTGTAGACACAATGATATGTATGAGCATTGTGTGACCATGATTGCGTCTCTATAAAGTGATACGTTTGACAATGAGCGGGAGCTTGATCTTTAAACCACAAGCATTTGCTTTATGACTTTTTGAGGTTAAGCTGCACATGTATGCTTATCAGGCTATTTTCCTGTTACTCAGAAATTGGGGAAGCCGACTGGATTTTTTTTTTTTTATAGATTATGTCTCTCACAGTGGACAAGCACTTACCATGACAATTTCAGACCCCTCCATGATTTCTAAGTGGGAAAACTTGCAAAATAGCAGGGTGTTCAATTACTTATTTTCCTCACTGTAGTTTCTTGACTTTGTAATGCCTTATGTCTACTGTAAAAATGTAAATTGAGTTGAGCCATAATTTATTTTTACTCATACCCTTGCTTTTCCTACTGTGACATGTCAAAATGTCAAAAGGTGCATTGTTTGAAAGCCCATCTCTACACATCCATGTTCCACACCCACAGGTGGTTTCACACGTGCTAGATGTCCCTTAAATTACAGCTTTTCTTACAGTTTATTTTTTGTAATGTATTGGTGTATGTAAAATTACAGATTACTTTATAGTGTGTCAAGTCCAGACAATTCCCTGATCGGGAATTGAACCTGGGGAACGGCGGTGAGAGCGCCGAATCCTAGCCACTAGACCATCAGGGAATCACATTCACCAAATTTATCTTTGTAGATGTGAGTTTCCTTTTCACTTACTGGAATGACTCATATTGTTTTAGGTGAGGAATGGCTCCTGGATTCTATTGTTATTTCTGAGATCGAAAATCTCAGGCGGGTGTTTTTATAATCAAAAGGGAAAAAGAGGAACGCATACTCTTAATAAGTAGACTTCCAGAGTATTTGCATAACAAAGACACAAGCATGGGCGTTGTTTCTGGGATCAACAATAACTTGTGAAGTTGAATAGCTATTGGGTACCCGGTAATATTAGAGTAGAGCTCTCGTTGGCACTGTAGGCGGACAATTTAGAAAATTAAGAACTTTAAACTTTAAACTGTTACATCTTCTCTGAATCCCCCATCTGCAAATTTTCAAGCCTTGTTGGCATGCCGACCACCATCTACAGTAGGAAAATCACTGGCTAGCTATGCAGGAGTACCTCATACCTTTTACCAGGTTCTGGTGGTTAATAGTTATGGTCAAATGAAGCTTCATTAAGCTTTCTGAACAATGTTCTTCATTTTCTGAACACATTCACTCAGTAGTGTTTTATTATTGGTTGTGCATCTGTGATTGCCCTAGAGGTCTCTCAGTCCAGCACCTCTCCCGCTCATCTTTGTTAGTTTTACACTGTCCAGCATAAATCGCTGACACAATACCTCACACTCATCCATGCATACACATTCACCACTGACTAAACTGACTACCACTTCAACCTTTGCACACGGTCTTTTGTCCTGGTTGTTTCATGGGGTCATGACAAAGCATCTAGGGTCGATCTTAGCCTTTGTGTGAGTACATAGGTTTCCAAAAACATTGTTTTTATTGAGATTAAAGACCAAATTGTTAGTATTTCTGAAATTTTCCGAACCATTGCAACAGCTTTCATAGCCTCGTTGGTGCAGTAGGCAGTGCGGCAGTCTCATAATCTGAAGGTTGTGAGTTCAACCCGCACACGGGGCAGGTGTTTTAAAAACATAAACACAACTGATGCTGAAAATACAGTGACATTCAAGTGGTTGAACACTAGCACATGAATGGAATTTGTCATTCTTTGGTTATTTCTGAGATTGATACAATGAAAGGAATTATTTAAGAGTGGTAGCAAACCAATGAAAAGTGTTATAGAACATATGTGGTATGTCCTTGGACATACTATCCAAGCAAAGATTTGGGTGCTAGCAAGATGGATGTAGGTTGCCCATTGTTCATTTAGACTTACCAGCAACATTGTTTTGATACAAACCTGCTTGAAAAACAGCCACAATTATTTTAAAGACTTATGCATGGAACACAAATGATATGACAGTGTCTGAAGTGTTCAGGCAAGTCAAATGGACAACTCATCTAGCAGAATGTGCAACTCTACACCTGAACAGGGACTTGAACCCTGGACCCTCAGATTAAAAGTCTGATGCTCTACCGACTGAGCTACCCAGGCTTCTAAAGCAAATGGCTGTGGAAAAAAACAATCTCCTGAACTACAAATTGAAGTGCAAGTAAATGAAGACCATTAAGCTGTTGCCATGATCACAGTCTTCTAGACAGCAGGAGGGTAGACCATAATTTGCACATTGCCTGAGAACACCAAATGTTATTGCACAAACTGGTTGAAAATTGGCTAACTTGGCCAAAACGGTTAAAATGCTCAATGTCACAACTCATCAAGGCCACTAGCAGATTGTGAACATCCTGCAAACCTGCATGACAGATGACGATAGCGAGCACTTCATACATATCCCAGAATCAAGCTGTTGCCTTACCAGGGACTTGAGCTGTGGTTTTCTTTTTCACTGGAAACGTTGATAGCCTAATGCAATTTTAGGGCTCTAGACAAATAAACTATACTGCTGGTGGGTACAATAAAACAACTCTCCCTCTTGATCAGCTTCCTCTTAATGGGAAAAATCCACCAGATCACTTGCCATCCAAGCAGGGAGATCAGCACAGAGATTTGGGTGCTAACAAGATAGATGTAGGTTGGCCATTGTTCATTTAGAGATAGCACCCGCATTGTTATGATGCAAACTTGCCACATTTCTTTTTAAAGAGTTGTGCATGTTACTTAAATGATACAACACTGTCTTAAAGAGTTAAGGATTGCCAAAGTGTACAACCCATCACGGCAGCAAGCAGAATCTACACATGTACGCCTGAACAGGGACTTGAACCCTGGACCCTCAGATTAAAAGACTGATGCTCTACCGACTGAGCTACCCAGGGTTGTAATACAGAGGGCTGTGGGAAAAGCAATTCCCGTTATTGCTTTCCTAAACCCAACCGTTTATTGTTTTCCTAAACCCAACCGTCCCATTGTTGTCCCGCGTGTCATGGCACAAACCTTTCCTTACCTTAAAGGGGCCGTGTTCATTTCACGGAATTAATGATCACAAACTGTTAACAACGCCCTACATGGTTGTGGCCCGGAATGTGTGAAAATTCTGTGTGGCCACCATGGAAAACAATGCCAATGTAAAGTCAATGAGAAAAAACGTACTAAACCCAACCATTTTTGATGGAAAAATTCAAGTTTGAATTTTAGTAAAAGGGGTTGCGTCAAAAGTATTCTGTTGTCCAATGTAATTAGAAAGCTGAATTTGGCAGGGGAGCCATTCAAAGACCCCATGTCAAACTACTTAACCATTGCCTTTCAAGTCAATGACAGATTGGCGCTGCATTTCCGTTATGAAAAATTGCTAAAAAGCTGTTTTGCGTGGCTTGTTGGTCTAGGGCAGGGGTCGGCAACCTTTACCACTCAAAGAGCCATTTGGACCCGTTTCACACAGTAAAGAAAGCACTGGGAGCCACAAAACCCTTTTGAAATTTTAAATGAAATAACACTGTATATAATTTTTTTTTTGCCTTTGTGCTATGTATAAACAAACTGTACTGTGTTACATTTATGAAATCAATGAACAACTGCAGCGAAAATGAAATAACATTTCTGCATGCAACAAATCATTTTTAACTCGTTGGGTTAACGGTTTAGTAAAATAGGGTTAGCACTGTCAACTTGGCTCGAATGGCAAAATCTCCACAGCTCTTCAGGGTAAAGGAGACGCAGCCCTGTGGGTCCTGTACCCTGCAGAGCTGTGTTCAATGTGTTCAGGTGTGTCATGTCTACCAAGAGGCTTTCCCAGCCACTCTGGCTGATCCCGCTCAGGAAATGTGATCCTTTGCTGCCCAGGAAGGTTTTCACTTCTTCCAGAGCTGCCGCAAAGCGTTTCAGTGCCTCGCCTCTGGACAGCCACCGGACTGTGTTGTACAGCAGGAGCTCAGAATACGTGCTTTCCAGCTCTTCCAGTAACGAACCGAACTGACGGGGATTTACACCTTTCACCATTAATTTGCTCAGAATCTGAATGACAACATTCATTACTTCTGTGCATTCCGGAGGAAATGTTTGTTCTTGTTTGTTGTTATGTGTATAGCTGTAAATCTGTTCCCTAAAAACAATAAAAAGTCAGGCACTCCTTACCCTCCTTTTTCCTTTGGCTTCTTCATCACTCTTCTTTGCACTTGTTCCCACTTGGACCTTCACAGGAAATAAAAGATGGCCCGTTCCAGGTCTAAAATCACTTTTCTGGGTGGGATAAAAACAGAGCTCATGAGTAAAAGCAAAGGTAAGCAAAAGCAAGTACAAAAGGCTCGGCCAAACAGCAAAGCCCACGAAAAATAATTTCAACTCATCGGCGTTCCCCTACATGGAAGTCTTTAGTAAAAGGCAAAAGACTTGTGCGTTATGAAGAGAAACCAGAGTGAGTACAGCGGTCTGCTCGAGAGCAGCAGAAAACCCTAGTCGACCCAGTCCAAACCATCACGGTAAGCCTCACTGGGTGTCCAAACTAAAATGATAAGAGGCAACTTGGTAGACTCCTTACTGATGTTTATATCTGTACTCACAATGCCCTTTTTTAAAACACCAGCCAATCACAAGTCTTGTGAATAATCAATGGTTGAGTTCACATAAAAGATAGTTCCAAGGTCTACCAAATGTTTAACTTTACAACCCGTAAACTGTTGGAACCTTGGGCCATCCCTCAAAATATTTAATTACAGATTTTCCAGCCCCCGGCCTTAGAAAGCAGAGTGGCGCAGCGGAAGCGTGCTGGGCCCATAACCCAGAGGTCGATGGATTGAAACCATCCTCTGCTAATTCCTATACTTTGTATCAGTATCAAGTCTGTTGACATTTAATGTCTCCACCTGGTGAAGAGTAAACTTAAAGCATTAAGTTTATTTCAACCATAAAAATGGAATCTTGTGTGCTCATACCTGCCGTAACACCCATAAAAACTGAAGCGTAATACTCTCAATAAGTTGTTTACATTGCTGAAAAGCATGTCACATTTTAAAATTACCTTCACTGCTAAAAGCATAATAAATAAAAAGTGAAATATCTCTATAAAATGAAAAACTTTAATTTTATAGACATTTTACTTTTCCATTTCTATACTATATATATTTCTATACTAACATGAACTAACAATTTTATTTTAGTCTGTCTTATTCATCTACAGTAGAACTATTGCTGTTGTTTTACAGCAGACTACCACAAATTCAAAAAATACAGTAAATCACTGTAAATTAAATTTTAATACCCATAATGCAGTGCATATTACAGTAATGAACCGGAAAAGAAAATTATGGTATTTTACTGGTTATTTTGTGGTAAGTAGCTGTAGAAATACAGTAAAGTCTAACAGTGTACCGCAAATTAAAAATATACAGTAAATCACTGTAAATGAAATGATAATACCCATAATGCAATGTTTATTACAGTAATGAACTGTAAAATAACGTTTATGGTATTTTACGGTAACTGTAGAAATTACAGAAAAGTCTAACTACACCTCTGATTTAATACACAACCAATGTAGGAGATCGTACAGGTCTTTGTGCAGACCTTAACCAGCTAAATACCTATTCCCATACCGGGCGTTGAACCCAGGCCACCTGGGTGAAAACCAGGAATCCTAACTGCTAGACCATACATGACTGACAACATATCAATAACAGGGATTTCATGAATCAATTCATAGTCTGGCTGGAAACAGGCCTTCTCTTGAATGTGAACGAAGACAGTCAGGATTCAGGTTTTCCCAGCCACCCTGTCTAGTTATAGTTTTATAATGTTTAATTATAGAGACGCATATCATGTCTAGTTATTAGCATTATATGTTTTTTGACACATGCATATCAGGGCATAGGGTAAGTATGTAACTACAGCTCTGATGTAATAAAGGACCAATGACACAGATCTTACTGATCTTGCCGCAGACCTTCACCGGTTAAATACCGCTTCCCATACCGGGAGTTGACAGGTCTCACAGGCCTTCTCTTGAACGTGAACAAAGATGCTTCTTAAGTAAGTTTTATCTTGAAGCTTTTGAGTGTTCTTTAGGTTTGTATCTGCTTTAACTATTACCGGACAGCGGGGGCACGGAGCAGAGCAGAGCGGCCGTTAGGGAGGAATCCTCCTCCGTGATCAGCTCCATTTTGAACTGGCAGAAAAAAACTTAACGTCTGAACTTTATGATGAATAGAAATGTTGGCAGGTTGATTTCTGTTAATAATACACAACTATAGTCAATAGAAAAAGAAAATATATAAATGAAAAGCCGTCTTGGTTCATCTTTCCACTGTTCCTACAATCAAAAAAACCTGCATGACAGATGACATTAGCAAACACTTCATACACATCCCAGAATCAAGCTGTTGCCTTACCAGGGACTTGAGCTGTGGTATTCTTTTTCGCTGAAAACGTTGATAACCTAGTGCAATTTTACGGCTCTAGACAAATAAACTTTATTGCTAGTGAGTACAATAAAACAACTCTCCCTCTTGATCCGCTTCCTCTTGACGGGAAAAATCCACCAGATGACTTGCCATCCAAGCAGGGAGATCAGCACAGAGATTTGGGTGCTACCAAGATGGATGTAGGTTGGCCATTGTTCATTTAGAGATAGCACCCACATTGTTATGATGCAAACCTGCATGAAAAACAGCCACAATTCTTTTTAAAGACTTGCGTATGTTACTTAAATGATACAACAGTGTCTGAAAGTGTTAAGGATTGTCAAAGTGTACAACTCATCCAGCTCATCCAGAACTCGGCCAATTTTGCTCAATTTGGCCTTAATTGTTTCTGGACATCTGTTCTTTTTAAACAGTTAAAAAGCAGGCCGGTTAGCTCAGATGGTTTGAGTGTGGTGCTAAAAATGCTAAGCACCAGCAGACACTTTAGGGGTACTAAAATCGCCAAACCCTACACCAGTGATCATCAACTGGCACAACTGTGAGATATCCGTGTTGTCAGTGGACTCATCAATAGCCAGCGAAATATATTTGGCTTCCTTGACCCCGTCAATGACAGCTCGCTGAACTTGCTCCGCCAAAACGTGTACACAACGTGCATTAGTTGAGGCAGATAGAGGTACTTGTTTGACAGATGCAATAACTCTGTCCATTGATTTGTCGGGGGCAAGTTCCTCCAGAACGGTGATCATGCACTCCTTTAAAACCTCACTTTCAGTGAAAGGCCGGTTATGTCTGCAAAGCACCCAAGCAGCCTGCAGGGATGCACACGTTACTCTCTCTTGATCAGTTAAAGTTCGAGTAATAATGCCACTTGCGTGGGAGTAGGCAGATTTCAGTGCGGCAATTTTTCTCTGACGCGCCTCTGACTGCTCAGGATATGAAATCTTAAAATTTGAATGTTTAGTGTGGTGGTGAAGGCCCAGATTGTCTTCTTTTGCAACTGCAACAGTTTTGTTGCAAATTAGGCATACTGGTGAGGCATTCCGGAAGGTTGGCATGATAAATGCGTACTTTTCAGTCCAGTCATCATTGAAGGACCTGTTTTCAATATCAACTTTGCGTTTCATAGCCTTTGAGAGTGCCATTTTACCTCTGTTAAGAGACCCTTTCCTGTCACTTCCTCGGTGTTTGTTTTTCAAGTGCTCTATAAGTAAAATTGACTTATTGAGTTGAGGCAAAATATCTATCACCCCTGTTGGTTGTCTGTGGTATAGGTGATAGGAACCTGACTCATAAAGGCCTTCAGTTTTGTAATGAAATGGAAAAAGTATTAACAATAAACATCAATCATAATGTTATACCAAAATTTGATTTTTATTTAAGGGTCCGGCCCCCAAGGAGACTGTCTGGTAAAATTCTGGCCCTCTGACAAATATAGTTGATGACCCCTGGCGTTAGGGTGACCACTTGTCCCGGCTGGATCTGTCCCCGGAAATGTCCCCGGTTTTCACTGTGACTGAAAGACTCGAAATTGGAATGAAAGAAAGAAAATACTGACAAAACGTAGCCGATACTCACACACCCTACACACGCAGACTCTAGACAGCCAGAGCCAGCGGTGCTCAGATGTTTTAGAAAGCCGTATTTTACGATGCTAAAATCACTGATTATTTACATGGAGTGTGGTGGGTTTAGCGAACGCAATTTCACGGACTTTTATGTTTTAAAAAGGATCTAATCTTTAACAGGAAGGTCGACCTCCTTAGAAATCCTTTCCATAGTGTTGTCAGACACTTAGAATATTAATCTGAGTCTGTTCGCAGCTAAACAAGCACTTTATGAACGTAAATACAAGCTGGAATTATCCTATTAACTTACATTGTAGCTTGTTTCTGCCGACTGGAGCGATCTGGTTTAATACTGCATCAATGTCAAAGGAAAATATGTCCTCAATAGTTTTTATTGTATCTGATTCTCAATGAGCTGTTACAGAAACAAGCATTGAGCAATAAAACAAAAGCTGTCAGATAAATGTAGTTCAGTAAACATGACAACATAATGAAATATTGAGACTTTCTATCTTGAAGTATTAGGATTTCTAGCTTGAAATATTAGGACTATTAGGACTTTCTATTTTTAAATATTAAGACTTTCTATCTTGAAATATTAGGACTTTCTAGCTTGAAATATTAGGACTATTAGGACTTTCTAATTTGAAATATTAAGACTTTCTATCTTAAAATATTAGGACTTTTTATCTTGAAATATTAGGACTTTTTATCTTGAAATATTAGGACTTTTTATCTTGAAACATTCCCCTTTGAGGTGTAGAGGAGTATGAAGTAGCAGCAGGGGTGGGTCTAGGATCAGAACTTGGGGGGGGGGCTCAGCCCTTAATGAGAACAGCTCTAGGTCTAGTGTCCCTGTTAAGTTTTACAAAAGTAAAAACATTACTTGTTTTGGAGGTAAGTACGCTTCGGAGCTGAAATGTCCCCGGATTTTGTCTGAGAAATCTGGTCACCTTACCTGGCGTAGCCTATGCTAGGCCTATAATACAGCTGTAATAAGTTGTGCTTAATCATTCTAAAACACTGACAAACCAACTAACAAAATTGGGAACATAACGTTAGCATTAACGGAGGTAATGTTAGCCAAAATGCGGAAACAGCTAGCTCATAAGCTAGCAGCAACCTTAAACTTCCAGAATGTGGGTTACATTGTATTTCAGGCAATGGTCTGACAGTAAAGTAAAAAAGATGTCCCGAACAGCGCATGTAGATCGAGTTGTGTTAGCTTTACCGAACGTCGTAATTAGAGCTAGCTTATCCTCACCACGGGGAAAATGTGAGGTTGGAGCGAGACTAAGTTTTCCTTCGGGGGGGAAGCTAGCTAACAGCTAGCTAGCCTAGCAATGACACAGGTCGGTAAGCTAACGTCGCCGCTTGCGAAGGCTATCAGCAGAGATTTTAATGTCACAGAATTAGCAAAGACTGATCTTACCTTATCGCTGCTCCAGCTCTCTCTGAGTAGTGTGTGTGACCGGACTCTGGTGAGCACGTACCAAACCGGTCCTCCTTTGATGTCTCGAGCCGCTACTTCTTTCAACACCTTTGAAGTATCTACCCGCTATTCTTTTGAAGTCGTGAGGTCAGAGGTCAAATATGGCGGTCATGCATTTATATCCGTAATCCCTTTCTTGTTTGTCTCTACAACTCTCAAAAAAGTTATTTACACTGCTGAAAAGCATGTCACATTTTTAAATTACCTTTACTGCTAAAACCAAGAGGAATAAAATGTAAAATATTTTTTTGCAAATTCAAAAAATACAGTAAATCACTGTAAATGAAATATTACTACCATAATGCAATGTTTATTACGGTAATGAACTGGAAATGAAAGTTATGGTATTTTAACTGTAGAAATACAGCAAAGTCTAACAGTGTAGGGTATGTATGTAACTACAGCTCTGATTTAATACTAATACAATGCCAGAGATCATGCAGATCTTGCTGCAGACCTTCACCAGCAAGATACCAATTCCCATACCGGGAGTTAAACCCGGGCCACCTGGGTGAAAACCAGGAATCCTAACCGCTAGACCATATGGGACTGAACACATATTAATAATAGGGATTTCATGAATCAATTCATATTGTGGATGGAAACAGGCCTTCTCTTGAACGTAAATGAAGAAGCTTCTTAAGTAAGTTTTATCTTGAAGCTTTTGAGTGTTCTTTAGGTTTTTATCTGCTTTAACTATTACCGGACAGCGGGGGCACGGAGCAGAGCAGAGCGGCCGTTAGGGAGGAATCCTCCTCCGTGTTCAGGCGGTAAAAACTTAACGTCAGAACTTCATGATGAATAGAAATGTTGACAGGTTGATTTCTGTTTATAACAAACACAACTAGAGTCAATAGAAAAAGAAATATATATATAAAAAGCCGTCTTGGTTCATCTTTCCACTGTTCCTCCAATCACCACTCTGGTCTGGTTGGAAACTAAAGGATCTAAACTAAAAGGATGTTCCTCTTTAACTAAAAGGTCTATCTCTGTAGGGACCCATCCCATAATGTTGTCACACACTTAGAATAATAATCTGAGTCTGTCAGCAGCAACAACACAACCTTTAGTGGACGCCTACTTTACCTTTAAATTAGGAGTTTAAACAGAGACACAACAGGAAGAATAAATCCATCAAATCAAGTCCCCAATAATCAGCATGTGGCCTTGTTTTATTTCAGGTAGTCAGCATGGAGCTGTTCCACATTCCCAGACATTTAAAACAAGTCAATCATTGGCGTTATTCTACGAGTCAGATGAATAAATCAGCTGTTTGCTATTTGAGCTGCTCTGTTTCCTGCTGCTCCGTCATTCTTTAGTGTCCTCTGGAAACAGGTTGCTGTCCTTTATGTTTCTTTTGGAGGACATCATCAGTGTCTTTGCTTTAGTCTGAAGAAACTCCAGCAGATTTAAAACCACTTGCAGTCACAGAAAATACAAACAGGGAATAGAAAATGTCAGACAAAGAATGTGAAATGAAAAGTCCCCAAAGTAGGAAAATATAATGTTAATCTACCAAACAACAATAACTGGAGAGCATCCAATTAAACATGGCCGACTTCCAGTATGTTGGTAATGAAGAGAGGAATGTGTGGACATATTACAGATTCATTTTATTTGTATTTGAACAAACAGCTCCATGCTAACTACCAGAGTGGTGATTGTAGGAACAGTGGAAAAATGAACCAAGACGGCTTTTCATATTTAATTTATTTTGCCAGACTATGGATTGATTCATGAAATCCCTGTTATTGATAAGTAGTCACTCCCATATGGTCTAGCGGTTAGGATTCCTGGCAGAAAGATCTGTATGATCTCTGACATTGTTCCTGTATTAGATCAGAGCTGTAGTTACGGACGTACCCTACACTGTTAGACTTTGCTGGAATTTCTACAGTTACCACAAAATGCCCAGTAAAATACCATAATTTTCTTTTCCGGTTCATTACTGTAATATGCATTGCATTATGGGTAGTAACATTTTATTTACAGTGATTTACGGTATTTTTTGAATTTGCGGTAGTCTGCTGTTAAACAACAGCAGTAGTGCTACTGTAGGTGAATAAGACAGATTTACAGTTTTTTACAATTGCTATGACAGATGTTTCAATACATTTAACAAGTTTCCTAAACTTAACACACCAACACACCCAAAACACACAATTGGCAAAACAGTTAATTTCATGCTCAAAATCACACATTGTAAACAAACTCCAAAACTAATTGTCAAAATACAATAATACACTAACACAACACACTATGTCTAACAAAACACTGCAAACATGTTTCAAAATCAAATAATGATTCCAAACACTAACACATGTTCTCCTCCAACAGGAACATTTAGTCAATCATAACACAATGACAAAAAAACACTATCATCAGCTGACATTACAGAAACTGCATTATTTCAGATGTGTCAGGTATGCCCTTATACAATAGACAGTATATTGTATTGGTCATAGATTGTGTTTTGCACATGCATTTTATCTCTTTTGTTGAAAAACTTCAATACAAAAAAAGGAATGACCATCTCAGAGTAGCTTTATAGAAACAGTTTATGAAAAAAAAGACAGAGAATTGCTGCAGTAAAGACTTATTTGAAAAGGACATTACTGCAAGATATACAAACAGAAAGAACACCAGAATAATAATTAAAAAAGTAATCTTCTAATCTGCTCAGTCTTCTGCATTTGGCCACATGTCTCATCCACATCACACCTGATATCTTCTCTGGCAAGGCATCGTGGAAGAATCTTTTTACATGCCTTATCCACCCCTGGCAGTGTTCAGCTGTGATGTCTTGGCATGCAGCATCCATTGCATCAAGGAGGGACATTTGGTCATGTGGACGATGGTCAAAAACCTTCCATCTCCAGGCTGAGAAAAACTCCTCAATGGGGTCGAGGAAAGGAATGTAAGGGGCAAGGAAGTGGGACATCATCCTTGGAGGGCGTCAAACCAGGCTGTGATCGTACGGGAATGGTGGAATGCCACATTGTCCCATGTGATCACGTATATTGACAAGTGGTCTCCCACCTGCCCCCTTTCTACCTCTGGCACCAGTCTTTGGTGCAGGTCTTCTAAGAACAGAAGAAGGCGGTCGTGTTGTAAGGGCCAATCTCAGAGTTATGCAGGAGTGCACCGTTGTTGGAGATTGCGGCGCACATGGTGATGTTAGCTCCTCTCTGGCCAGGCACGGTAACTGGGGCCCTTCTTCCAATTATGTCTCTCCCACGGCGACGCCTTTTCGCCAAGTTGAACGTCAACATAGATAATTTCATATGGGACTTGATTGGCCTCCAACTCCATGACTCTCTGATAGTAATTAGACACAGTGTATGTAACTGCTGTGCTGTACTGTATATCTACTGTATGTCCTCATGTACTGCAGGTTTATAGAGTAGTTTACAGTAATGACTGTATTGCGTAACCTTACCTGGACGTATTGGTGACGGAGTTCTTTGATGCGTTCACTGTTCCTTTCAAAAGCAACTTTGTATAGTTGTTTCATTGGAAATGGATGTTATGCCGATTGCTGCAATGTTCCCAAAGACAAGGTTGTCCTCTACAACTCTGGACTGAATGTCCAGGCATAAAGTCACTCTAATACTGTAAATGGTAATTTTACAGTATTTACACTTTGCTGTAGGAGAAGCAATATCCTACCTGTTGGTTTCTCTGGAAATACGGACTGTAGATACCACTGTGTCCCGGCTGATATTTGTCTGTACTCGTTCACCAGCCTCTCTGTATGATAGCCCGTGGTTTATGACATGGTCGATGGTAGCAGGTCTTATCTGATCAGTTACCTTAGCTCTGGTCCTTCTTTGAGCGCCACCACGCATTCTAACTCTTCTCCCTTGTCCTGGTAATCGTCTTCCTCGCCCTCGTGCAGGCATTTCTTCCCTTCTTTCTTTGTGTTGCATTAAATTGTTCCTTTTCCAGCCAGGACCAGCCCAAAGAGTCCTCTTTTAGAACATATGATCATGTGATTGAAAGAACGTCAACACAGTGTGCTTCCTAGATGGGAATCAGCTGTGATTTCAACAATTGCATAACTTCAATAAGCTGTTCTCATTAGCAATGGAATAAAAACACAGGGAATATATTTGTTTTTCAATTCACAATATGAACAGTTGTTCACTTTGCCTTTAGCCTGTAAGGTTAGGTTAGAACATGGTGTTATCTGTTCTGACATACAGTGTTAAAGCATTGGTAATTTGGCAGTAAAAGTCTATTGGTTTGGTCTTGTTTGAGCTTGTGTGCAAAGAAGTTTAAGCATTTTAAATTTGTGTTAATGATATGCATTATGTGTTAAAGCAACAAGACATGTCTTAATAGTATAGCTCACACATGAGGATGTAGTGCTAACTGTGTTTCAAGAGTTTTAGAAAATTGTTAAAAGTATTGAAAAATCTGTCATAGCAATTGTAAAAAACTGTAAATGATCAGAAATCATTTGCAAATTGAATAAAACGTTATCTTGACATTTTGGTGTCTTTAGAAACGGATTTCTTCTGGAAGTTATAATAAATGTCTGTGGGTTTAACAGAGGTTTAAATAGATATTGTCTACATAACGTGTGTCATGATGCATCAAATTAATGTGTTGATTATGTCATCAGATACACAGTTATTAGTATTTGATGTGCAGCCACAGAAAACACATTGCTGAATATTTCATTGTGTCATGAAGCTTCATTTAAGAGTGAGGCCTATTACATCCCATAATGTCTCCAGAACAGAGTGTGTGTCCTTGTTATACCGCGTATAAAAAGTTAATGGATGTTTCTATCTTGTGTGGAAAGTCTTTTGGATAATTACTGGTCACTTTGGCCATTTATTATTTGTTTCATGAATTCTGTAAGATGGTTTATGAGTCAAAGAAATGTGTAAATATGTGATTGTAGAATAAAAACGGTGAAATAAAGCAGGTGTTGAACACAAGGCCTGAGTAAGCAGTGAGAACTTGTTTACACACAAGTTGGATTTCAGTCGAGGATGATCTTTATTGTTGAGAATAAAGTTGAACTTTCAGTATTAGTGCCAGACATTAAAAGAATAAATCAGAGATAGGAGTTGTTTTTGAGAATGAAGTCAAAAGAAGTGAAAGAATAAATCCAATTTTGAGCGTATTCTAAAGTGACTGGAGGACATGTTCAGTAAGCAGAGCTTTGTCAGCACTGCTGTTCTTTAATAAAAACTGGTCTACACAACAGGATGGGGACATATTCTAATAAAATCTAGTTCAGATATCTAGAAAGTTCTTTCTCACTAGGAAGAATTAAATACAGATATCTGCAATAAATATAGAGTCTAGCCACTAAATATTAAAACAGCACTTGTACTATTTAAGGATTTAAATGTAGTTTTGACTGATTAAAGTTGTAGATATCTTGAAAAAGAATTTCTACAAGTAAGAATGTTATTGTCCATATCTTTAATTACCATTCTGACTAGTTAGAATATCACTTTGACCAGGAGAAATGCTATTATTAATATCTAAAATGTAATTACAGATAGGAGTGTGGTTTGATTAAATGTTAAAACGGCCTGCTGTAGCACCTAAGACATTCTTCATGTTTTCATCTCTAGTTGTTCTGCAGAGCTTCTTCTAGCTGGTGACGTCTGACAATAACAAAACTTTAGTTGTCTATGTTGGAAGTTGACATTATTGTTTAAAGCCACATATGCCACACATGTATAATCTCTCTGAAAGAGTCCAACAACAATAATTGATTAGTGCAGGGTACTTTCAGCGTGTATAGAGCAGCATATTTCCACCAGACTCCATGTAAATAATCACTACTTTTAGCATGTATAGAGTAGCATTTCTCCACCAGACTCCATGTAAATAATCACTACTTTTAGCATGTATAGAGCAGCATATCTCCACCAGACTCTTTGTAAATAATCACTACTTTTAGCATGTGTAGAGCAGCACATCTCCACCAGACTACATGAAAATAATCACTACTTTTAGTGTGTACAGAGCAGCATATCTCCACCAGACTCCATGTAATAATCACTACTTTAGCATGTATAGAGTAGCATATCTCCACCAGACTCCATGTAAATAATCACTACTTTTAGCATGTATAGAGTAGCATTTCTCCACCAGACTCCATGTAAATAATCACTACTTTTAGCATGTATAGAGCAGCATATCTCCATCAGACTCTTTGTAAATAATCACTACTTTTAGCATGTGTAGAGCAGCACATCTCCACCAGACTACATGAAAATAATCACTACTTTTAGTGTGTACAGAGCAGCATATCTCCACCAGACTCCATGTAAATAATCACTACTTTTAGTGTGTACAGAGCAGCATATCTCCACCAGACTCTATGTAAATAATCACTACTTTTAGCGTGTTTAGAGTAGCATATCTTCGCCAGACTCTATGTAAATAATCACTACTTTTAGCGTGTGTAGAGCAGCATTTCTCCACCAGACTCCATGTAAATAATCACTACTTTTAGCATGTATAGAGCAGCATATCTCCACCAGACTCCATGTAAATAATCACTACTTTTAGCGTGTATAGAGCAGCATATCTCCACCAGACTCCCTGTAAGTAATCACTACTTTTTAGCATGTATAGAGCAGCATATCTCCTCCAGACTCCATGTAATAATCACTACTTTAGCATGTATAGAGTAGCATTTCTCCACCAGACTCCATGTAAATAATCACTACTTTTAGCATGTATAGAGCAGCATATCTCCACCAGACTCTTTGTAAATAATCACTACTTTTAGTGTGTGTAGAGCAGCATATCTCCACCAGACTCCTGAAAATAATCACTACTTTTAGTGTGTACAGAGCAGCATATCTCCACCAGACTCCATGTAAATAATCACTACTTTTAGCGTGTTTAGAGTAGCATATCTTCGCCAGACTCTATGTAAATAATCACTACTTTTAGCGTGTGTAGAGCAGCATTTCTCCACCAGACTCCATGTAAATAATCACTACTTTTAGCATGTATAGAGCAGCATATCTCCACCAGACTCCATGTAAATAATCACTACTTTTAGTGTGTATAGAGCAGCATATCTCCACCAGACTCCATGTAAATAATCACTACTTTTAGCGTGTATAGAGCAGCATATCTCCACCAGACTCCATGTAAATAATCACTACTTTTAGCGTGTATAGAGCAGCATATCTCCACCAGACTCCATGTAAATAATCACTACTTTTAGCATGTATAGAGAAGCATATCTCACCAGACTCCATGTAAATAATCACTGCTTTTAGCGTGTATAGAGAAGCATATCTCCACATGTAAATGGGTGTATTAAGAGTTTATTCCAACCAGACCAGAGTGGTGATTGTTGGAACAGTGGAAAGATGAACCAAGACGGCTTTTGGTAGATTTATTTAGTTTCTGTCCACTTTAATGAAGTGTGTTTTACGATGATAAAAGTAGGGATTATTTACATGGAGTTTGGTGTGACAGTTGGTTTTGTTGCTGTATTTACTTTCATTCATTATAAGGTCTTTATTTATGTGTTTCACTGTTATGCAACTTAATTAGACTTACAAGGAAGCAGAGACGGGAGACAGGAAGAGTCACGCTGCCCTCTGCTGGTCAGGTCTGCTCACTGCAGCCTCAACGTTCCCCCTCAGCTGCTTTTACTTCATTATGCTTCATTAGTGTTTGTCTCATTAACGTTTGTCTAAAGGTTCATCATAGAATAAAGCAATCAACATGTTGGAAAGAAACGACAATAAAAGGTAAAAAAAAAGCAATAAAGAGAACTTTTAATGTAAAAAGCACATAAAGCACCGAAAATAATCACCGGGCTCTGGAGTGTTGTGTGTGTTTTATGTGGGGTGTGTGTGTATTTTTTGTGTGTGTGTGTGTGTGTTTATGTTTTGTGTGTGTGTGTGTGTCTGTTTGTGTATTTGTGTGTGTATCCATGTGAATGTGTATGTGTGTTTATGTGTGTGTATGTGTGTTTATGTGTGTGTATGTATTTTGTGTGGGTATTTATTCATGTATATAGTGTGTGTGTGTGTGTGTGTGTGTGTGTGTGTGTATGTATTTTGTGTGTGTGTGTATTCATGTGGTGTGTGTGTGTGTGTGTGTATGTGTGGTGTGTGTGTATGTGTATGTATTTTAGTGTGTGTGTGCGTGTGTTTATTCTGTTGGCCACTAATAAACATCACAGAGTAGACTTAATCATGAGGATATGGTTGAAATAAAGCATGAGGCTGGTCCCTAATCTACAACAGATGTGGGAGGAAATGATCCATAACCAAGTAATAATTTGATTGTGAACTCACTGTGAATTGTCCCCATAAATAAATTCATATATATATTTGAACATTTCCAAAATTCCCCTGTCACAACAACCAAACCATTTCAGGTGACGTATTTTATCTTCATACTTTATGTATAGACAAAAAAGGGGTCACATATTTTGACAGCTGTTGTCAGAATATGTGACCCCTTATGACTAAGACCAGATGTTGACCAGAGTGATTATTGTTTTTTTTGTCTATACAGAAAGTATGTAGATAAAAAAAGTCACCTGAAATGCTTTGGTTGTTGTGACAGGTGAATTTGGAAATGTTCGAATATATATGGAGTGCAGTAGTGCTCCACTTTTTTTTGCCTGCTCTAGAGCTGACTCGCAGTATGAATCCAAGGAAACCACTTAGTTAAGGACATGGGCAAATTGCTTGGAACAGTTTTAATAAACTACTTTCATTATCCATGAAAATGTTTCAACATTTGATGGTGCATTGTTGAATTATATATATTTTTTTAAATTATTTCTTTTTCAATGCAAAAGAAACTGAAGTAATGCAATGAGTTCATGTTGCAGATTACAGATGTTTAGAAATTGGGAAAGCAGTGGACCATTACGCCGTTGACCAAGGAGCCTAGCAAGGCGACAAATAACTTTTAAAGTTGCACTACTTCAGCATTCTGTTCAGAGGATCACTTCACGTATGGGTAAGTCTATCCTGTTAGCATGGCATTTTGTTCTGTATTGTTTAGGCTTACCCTTTATGCATGTTTTCTTCACTTCATCTACCCACTGTATGTGTTATTTAAATAAGTGATTACCGCATTACTGAACTCATTTGATATTAGATTTCACTTTGTCATTGCACGTCACTACGTACAAAGCAGCAACCTGCAGATATTACTGAATGCATTTAGCAGCTTGGAATGATTGTGCTATTGACAAAGGTAATACTTTTATTTGATGCTTTGTCAGATGCCACTGAACCTCGCCGGGTCGTTGTACCCCTGGATTTACAGGAAGATGAATTTCTTCAAGTCCTGAGGGACACGTTTCAAGATTTGCACACGCAGCAAGAGTTTTAGTTGTGCAGAGTCAATGGCCAAAGAATGGTCATGCCTCTGAACCTGAACACTAAGTGCCCCAGGGAAATCCATCTCAATAATGCCTTGCGTCGGTCCAACTTATATATTCGTCCACAGTATGCAAATGTGTGTGAGGATTTTCAGTAGAATACTTAAGGTTACCATGTACCTGTAACACCATGTACAGATTTAAGCCGAAATTACTTTCGGATCAGGTGGATCTGGAAATTGTACAGTCAAAAAAGTATTTAGTCAGCCACGGATTGTGCAAGTTGTCCTACTTAGAAAGGAGAAGTCTGTAATGTTCATCATTGGTACACTTGTACAGCTCTTTGGTCTTGGCCATGGTTTTTGTTTGGAGTCTGACTGTTTGAGGTTGTGGACAGGTGTCTATTTCTACAGATAACGAGTTCAAACAGGTGCCCTTAATACAGGTAAGAAGTGGTGGACATAACAGCTTCTTGAAGAAGAAGTTACAGGTCTGAGAGCCAGAAATCTTGCTTGTTTGTGGGTGACCAAATACTTATTTTCCACCATGATTTACAAATAAATTCTTTAAAAATCCTATAATGTGATTTCCTGGATTTTTTTTTTCTCTTTCATTTTTTTCGTCCAGGCTGCAGGACCACCCGTCCAAGCTTCAGTCGCCACTTTCAGGCAGGACGCTGGACCGCCCGTCCAAGCTTCAGCCGCCACTGGTAGCGGTAATCATGATGAAATGAGGTTTGTTTGTCTGTTAGTTTGTTTAAATATTCATGGTCACTAGACATTTTTGAGAATAAGCTTTGAATGTAAATTTACAGTTTGTGTGCTGTTGGCTGACCCCAATATTTGAACTGCCTTTCCCAATTGTTATATTATATTGTATCTTCTGTTGGACACAGGGAAGACTTCTACATGTACCTCTCTGATTCAGAACTTGAATCACTTGAAAAAACATACTTCAAAGTGCATGTGTTGCGCTAAGCCGAAGCTATTTTGCCTGGCACAAACTCCCTCATATTGAGTTTGTTGGGGAGATGGCGGAGGACTACGGAGGTCCAAGGAGAGAGTATTTCTGTTAAGGGTGTAGTAGGACCCGGACACAGAACGACCACAAGAGGAGTGATGTAACTCAAAATGGGATTTATTCTGATGCCAGAATAAACAACACAAGACAAGAACATACAAAAATCCAGACACGGAGGGTGATGTGGGAGATCAGGGAGATCCAAGACAAACGCCGAGAGGGAACAGGAACGCTGTGGCAGAAACACAAGTGAGTACAAGAGCAAGGCAACGGAATACCAAACAGCTGTAGTACAAGACCAGTTACCACGTGAAAGTAGGTAACGAACTGGCGCCGAAGAGGTGGTCTGCCCAGGTTTAAGTACAGATGGAATGGTGATGATGATGATGCTCAGCTGTGTAGGAGTGGTGATGATGATGATGCTCAGCTGTGTAGGAGTGGTGATGATGATTATGCTCAGCTGTGTAGTCAGACGGAGGAGGGGGTGAGTGGAAACTCCTCTCATGGGACCGGATAGGAGCGCCCTCTGGCGGCCGATGAAAACACAGACAGACAAACAGGAAAAACAACAACAAGGAAGACAGCGGACCCATAACAATTTCAGGTTAATTCAAGATTTGATGCATAAAAAGGTCATGTGAACAGTGATACCTTTTCAGATGTGCCATTATTTTTAAGGCCATATATGAGATGTTTTGTCTTTCTGTTACAGGCTCCTCATGATTGAATTGCAAGAAAAGATGGAGGTTGACACAAAACGAGTTTTACACTGCAGGAAAGCTGGTGGCCTGGTCCGTAATCCACAATGGACCAGGTATCCGATGCCTGAACCCAGACTTATTTCTGCTTCTGTGTGGCCAGAAGCCTGAGATGACCTCCTTTGACCTGGATATTTTCCAGGAAGAGGAGTTACAGATGAAGCTTGAAAATGTATGTTATAGTCTTGTTTTAAAATAGTAACGCATTATTTTTATCACTTGCATCACTATCTTGAAACATTCCCCATTTCCCAATGTCAAGGAAGGATCCTCCAAAGCCAGAATTTGGAGGATGCTACGTCATCAACGTCCGCCGAAGGACCGTTCCAATTTGAGGATCCTCCGAATTCCTCCAAGAGCTGAGTCCTTCATTAAGAAAGTTTCCCACAGACAGAGAAGGATGCATAAGTGTATCCTTCGCGATCCCAAATCACCCACAATCCTATGCGCCTTTGCCGGTTGTTAAAAAAAAAATTATGGCGGACCTAAGCGGGAGTTTGAACGGCATCGCTGACGGTGAAATAATAATTTAAATGTAAGTATCTTTAGTGTGTGCCGTACATTTTTTATCACCGTTAATGTTTTGCATCAATGTAAAGCTTAACGCTTTAATGCTTGTACAAATTGGCATTCTCACAATAAATGCTTTAAATAAACGATCTGGCAAAGGCCCACGCATAGGATTGTGGGTGATTTGGGACCGCGTAGGATACACATATGCATCCTTCTCTGTCTATGGGAAATTTTCCGAATGAAGGACTTTGTCCTTTGAGGAATTCGGAGGATCCTCAAAATTGGAACATCGGATGATGTAGCGTCCTCCTCCTGGCTTTGGAGGATCCTTCCGTGACATTAACAAATGGCTGCTGATTCATCTTCTCCATCCCAACAGCATAATTAAACAGCACAGTTAACAGTTCCACAACCAATTCATCCAGTGTTTTGAAATGCGGCAAAGAAATTCAATGACACAAGCCCGCAATGACGTCCACTTGATAGCCTGTTCCATTGTACATGTTCTCCAAATGCTAAGGAGGACTCTGACCTGCTCCTGAAGGATCCTTCCCAAGGAATCCTTGACATTGAGAAACAGCATATGTCTAGCACCCTGAAAATACTAGCGCTGTCTTGCTCTGTGGAGGAGGAGTTCTAAAGCTACCCGGTCAGTAAATTTGTTTGTAACAGTGAGTCTAATCTGGTGAACTCAGCTTCAAGAGGAAGAAGGAAATCTATCCTGGAAAAGAATTATGTCTACCTGAGAAAAAGGAATAGTCCTTACAGGTGAGATTAACTGTACGCCAAATATCTATAAGCCCCAAACTGCTGGCCCATGATTTCAGAGCACTTGAATCTGCACCAACAATAAAAGAACAGTCTGTTAACTCCAGCATTTGATTGGTGAGCGTATTATAGAAATTGCCATCAAAAACATTAGTAATAGTTAGTGTAAGCTGACACAATTTTTTCTGGCACCACATTCTGTTGTGGAGATCCCAATCCTGCCTGTATCATCTGACCAAGAGGACAACACTTTAAGTTAGGGTGACCAGACGTCCCCGGTTTCCGGAGACAGTCCCCGATTTTGGCTACCTGTCCCCGGCTGGATCTGTCCCCGGAAATGTCCCCGGAAATGTCCCCGGTTTTCACTGTGACTGAAAGCCCCGAAATTGGAATGAAAGAAAGAAAAAACTGACAAAACGTAGCCGATAATCGCACACCCAACACACGCAGGCTCCAGGCAGCCAGAGCCAGCGGTGCTCAGAGAGGTTTTAGAAGCCGCATTTTACGATGCTAAAATCACTGATTATTTACATGGAGTCTGGTGGGTTTAGCGAACGCAATTTCGCGGACTTTTATGTTTTAAAAATGATCTTAATCTTTAACAGAAAGGTCGACCTCCTTAGAATTCCTTTCCATAATGTTGTTAGACACTTAGAATATTAATCTGAGTCTGTTAGCAGCTAAACAAGCACTTTTATGAACGTAAATACAAGCTGGACAATTATCCTATTAACTTACATTGCAGCGATCTCGTTTAATACTGCATCAATGTCAAAGGAAAATATGTCCTCAGTAGTTTTTGTTGTATCTGATTCTCAATGAGCTGTTGCAGAAACAAGCCTTGAGCAGTAAAGCAAAAGCTGTCAGCAGTTCAGTAAACAGTACAACATTATGAAATATTAAGACTTTCTATCTTGAAATATTAGGACTTTTTATCTTGAGGTGTAGTGGAGTGGAGTAGGAAGTAGCAGCAGGGGTGGGTCTAGGATCAGACCTGGGGGGGGGGGCTCAGCCCCTAATAAGAACAGCTCTAGGTCTAGTGATAATCTGTGATAATCTACAATGTAAATAGTCATGAAAATAAAGAAAACGCATTGAATGAGAAGGTGGTTCCAAACTTTTGGCCTGTGCGGTGTATTTATACATTCTTTATCACCATTCCATCAAGTTAAAGGAATTGACTTATTTGATGGAAAAAGGTTATGATGAGCAGGCAGACCTACAAATCTACGGCACAGGGAAAGCAGGTTAGAAGCAAAGCACATGAGGACATAAACAAGAACGCAAATTGCAAGTGACTAAGCTGAGCCGAGGATGTGGCCAGCAGAGAGTGGTTGCTATGGTGCAGAGTTGATTAGTGGATGGGTTGCAGCTGTGCAGCTGGGAGCAGGTGAATCAGCTTGGCAGCAATCAGTCGGGAGAGTGACTTGTATCTCACTTTTATTATGTGAGGGCTCTTTTCTTGACCTCAATGAAATGGCATCTGTGAGAATAAACCTTATGACATTCACTCTGAATAATTAAGATCCACAGGTGATTATAACCTGCCCTGCCACACTTCTATCAACTTGGAAGATGGCGCCAACAGTGTGCACGGCACAGCGTCTCCCTGTCCTGTTTGTTAGCTGAGGATGTGGCCAGCAGAGAGTGGTTGCTGTCGGTACACGATCACTCCCTCCTGCACAATCCGTTCTGCGCATGTGCAAATTGTTCGCGCATGCGCAGATTATATCATGATGAACGTGGATTTACGACACTGCACAATCTGTTCCCATAGACAGTTAAAGAAAGTCTGTTTGCCTCCACCGGAAAGCTAACGTTAGTTTAGCTAACAGTAGCTGCCTTTCCCACTGTTTAGTTTGAGTAACGTTATTTTAGGCTGAATCAAGCCGTCAGCCTGTTAGCCGCAATAGCTGTTAGCTAAACTAGCATCAGCTTCCCGGTAGAGGCTAACCATTCTCTTAGCTAATACATCAGTACACGATCTGTCATAGTTGTAGCGGTTAGCCGTTAGCCTCATGGATGTATTAAGAAGACTGTTAGCCTCCACCGCCGTTAGCTTCCCTGCTAACCGCTAGCTTTAGCCTACAATACCGTTACTCAAACTAAACAGTGGCAAAAGCAGCTAAAGCTAATTTAAGACTTTACAGTAATAATAAAGACAAGTGTTGAGTGATTGTGTTTCAAATGAGCACAAGTAAAGTAGAACTGACGTAACCACTATTATATATTATATATAACGCTGTTATATTATATTTGAGGGTCTTTAATTTGCTGTCTCAGCTAGCGGTTAGCCGAATTTGCTGTTAGCTAAACTAACGTTTGCTTTCCGGTGGAGGCTAACAGCTGACTGCTACTGTGGAACAGATCGTGTAGTGCCGTAAATCCCTGGTAAATCTGCGTCCATCATGATTATCATTTACGCGTGCAAAAACATATTGCACATGCGCAGAACCGATTGTGCAGGCAGGACGGATCGTGTACCAACAGTTGCTATGGTGCAGAGTTGATTAGTGGATGGGTTGCAGCTGTGCAGGTGGGAGCAGGTGAATCAGCTTGGCAGCAATCAGGAGTCGGGAGAGTGATGTGTATCTCACTTTTATTATGTGAAAACAAACCTTATGACATTCACTCTGAATAATGAAGATCCACAGGTGATACATGGTATTATTAATTAAAGGTGCCCTGCCACATGAAACCGTTGTTAGAATTTTCTAATGTGCAGTGTTATGCTCTCCCCTTGTTCTTCTTCTCCCTCTCTGCCTATCTCAGGTGTTCCTGATTGAGCCATTAGTGGGTGGCCCCGCCTCCTCTACATAAGGAAGGCTGGGAGACAGGTATGTCATAGTCAGACTGAAGCAGCCCGTGCACCAGGGTGTCTGCACCTTTCTTTCTGATGGCTTTATTTCTTTAGAGGACAGGGGTCTGGCAGTTTAGTCATCGTTATTAGTTTAGACACAACTTTGATACACTGTAAATCCGAATTCACTAACTCAACCTAAAAATTTTGTGGAAACGGCTTGCACTCAAAACTTTCAATTTAGTACAGTATGGTAACATTATATTTTTGAGTACACTATACATAAAAAAATGTGTCACATGAGTCTTATTTGAAAGAAAATTTATGTCACTTTAACATAACTTTTTTAGTCATGCAACAATAATAATTTGTGCTTTCTTAACATATAATTCTATGTTATATTAACATAGAATAATCAGGTTACTTAATGTGTAATTATATGTTTATGAAACACAAAAAGTAATGTGTCATAACTTGTTAATTTTATGTACAAACACCACTTTTGTATTGTAATTTTAAAGTCAAGTTAACATAATTAGTGTAATTACTCAACTATATTCCTATTTGCTTACTCTACTCAAAATTTATATTTTTTTAACACAAACATAATTATGTGACAGAATAAAATTATTTTGTGTACAAATAACTAATGCGTATTAAAGCCTTACAGTTGACTTAACATAACATTTTTAATTTTCCAAACAGTATTTTGTGTGCAAACAACACAAATATGTTAACATATTGTGACACATTTGTAATTGTACATTTTAACTATATATTTTAGGTTGTTTACACATATTTTTTGGTAACTGATTGCACTCAAATAACTTAATTTAGTACAGTAGGATAACATTAATGTTTTGAATACACTAGACATAAAATAAATGTGTCAAATGAGTCTTATTTGAAAGGAAATTTATGTCGGTTTAACATAACCTTTTTAGTCATGCAACAAAAATTATAGTTTTCTTAACACATAATTCTATGTTATATTAACATAGAATGATCATGTTACTTAATGTGTATTTAGGTTTATTAAACACAAAAGGTGATCTGCCCTAACTTGTTAATTTTAGGTACAAACTTAATATGGTGACATTTGTAATTGTACATTTAAACTATATATTTTAAGATGTTTAACCCTTTAATTTTACAACACTTCTCAAAATCTGTGCATCAAGCATAAAATAAGGTTTAAAAACATGTAGAAATATTGAGCAAAATGTCTATATTCCATGCTAAATGTACCTGCTAATTCAGCAAAATTCACACCATTGTTGTACTTAAAAATCTTTCATGTCAGCTCAACATTCTCACTGCTAATACAAAATCCAAGATTATGTAAGCAAAGATCTGAACATAGTGGTGTAAACTGTATTTTTATTTTAGCATACTGCAAAATACAGCCCATCACTGCAACAAACGGGACACAATAACATTGTAAAACAATTTGGCTGTGGGGCACCTTTCCACTGTCCAAGTCACATCCAGGAAACAATGTAAAGGGTTTAACAGTTCAACTTTAACATAACTTAACACAACTTTAACCCTTGTGTTGTCTTTCTGCCAAAATTGAAAATAAACACTTTTCCTGACGCTTTTTATCAGTGTTTCTAACAACACAACCTAACACCAACTTATAACCTTTTAGTTTTACAGTTATTTTGGGAATTTATGTCAATAAACCTCATTTATAGGAAATTATACCTAATGTTTGAATTAGAAAAAGCAGAAAATAAGAATTATTTAGACTAAAATTAAAGCAATGTATGTTGATGGATAATCACAGACTGGAATATGTCAACTTTTACTCAATACTATTTCAAAACCTTCCTTTTTTCCCCAAATACTATAAAATTGAATACGACGCCCCAAAATTGGCCATCAAATAACCCCAAAGAACGTTGTGGGGAATCAAACATGTTATTTTGGGTAATTACAATTGGGTACTTAAAAATAACATCGATATAGGAAAACTGATCAATTTGACCAGAGGACAACATGAGGGTTAACATGTGTGCAAATACATTTTCTCCTCAGCTAGTTTAAAGTTTGTTTTTTAAGGACAGTGTTTTTGGTCTTAATTTTTCTCCGTCCACGTTCATTATGACTTTCTGAATGAACTCAAAAGTATACATCAAGCCTTTGGGTACTCAGCTTGTAGGACGTACAGCAAGCCATACAAATACACAAGTGCATCAGGCCAACACTCAGTTCCCTGCAAGACAACCTTATCCTGGAGGATGACCTTGACATCACGAGGATGGAATGGCACCATGGTTACATCCTCACTGTCAGCAATGATGGACACAATGGCAACAGGGCTCTTTATGGTAGCATCTTGGTCTGCACTCTCCTGGAAAATATGCCCAAAAATGTACTATTACAACTTTGTCTCTACTCTGTTGCTGACACAGCCGTTTTCATTTCCAATGTAAAGTATATCAACACACCTTGCATGTGTAGAACAGCTCTGTGTCATCTTCTTGCAGCAGCAGTGGTAGACACCGGAGAAGTGCTATGCGGCCAACATTGACATCTTGTGTTTCCTGTAGTGACAAAGAAAAATGTGAAACAAATGTGAAAAATATCAACTGGATACTGTATATTAACACTTAGTTGCAGACATCACTTTTCAGATTTTTCTATGTCCCAAATACATAAACTTGTCCGATACAATACTAATATCTGAATGTAAATTAGGGATGAACCCAAATTTTGGCAACTGAGATTAATCGGCCTAAAATATCACAAAAAAGCACTTGCTGTGTTCAAGAATAAGTAAAAAAAGCTGAATACCACTTTTTCTTCTAGGACCAGTGTTAATTTGTAATTTGTATTCTTTTCAATGCACTTGTGTAGGCGTACATCGTTATATTGTGCTTGGTATAATGTCTACTGGAATTTTAAAGTTTTGTAATTAATTTTTACTTTGATTTCATTATATTGTGCTTTGGCCAAGAATTTCAATTGCATCAAAGCATCCCTAATGTTATATAACTGACACATTACTACATTATGTAGCTGTAGCCTACACAATTTGACACACCTTTTACATCAGTGTCTAGATTCCAAAACTAAAAAGGTCTTGTTTCAAAACCATAAAGATGATTAGCTAAAATTATGTATAGGATATGAATGTTAAACTGTGAAAGTCCACTCCTAATTGTACAGGTATTAGAGCATGGAACTTCTTTCCTCACAAATGATCTTTGGCTATGTACAAAAGTTTACTTTTGGCAGGTGATTAACTTGCTGCTATGACCTGCCACTGGCAACATTTGCCATTTTAAGCGGAGAAAGCTGTGGTGGCTAAATATGAAAAGCTGTTAAAAAGGAAGAGGGGAGATAACAAATTTGGTGATTAATAGTAATCCACTTTTCATGTCACATTTACAAGCAAAATGCTTGCACTGTAAAGCTAGCAAGCTGAAGTGGACTTAAAAAAGTAGAGTATCATAAAACATTATTGGATTTTATCAGTTATTGAAGTTAGTATTGATCCAGTAAATTTGCTTTACCAATCCTATGATCTGCTCAGGACTTTTCCATTATTTACCTCAGAGTATGCTTTAAAATGGAACATATCTTCTGGGCACTTCGACCAGATTTTCCCTCCATCCCTCTGGCTAAAGCAAGCAAACGATCCTTGTGTTGATCCAATCCAGCATAAAGGTCATCTTTCAGCCGCTGGTTGGTGATGCGTTGATATTCTGCACAAACCTGATAAAAACAGTGACCTTAATCACTCACCCATTACATCAAAAACAAATTTACTTATCAATCTATGCACCACTGATAACCAACACAAAATATTAGTACAAAAATTAAATCAACTATAGCTTTAAAATACATCAACTTCATTTACCTGATGTTCCAGGAAAAGAGCTGGCCATTTTTCTTGAACATCAGCTACAGACGGACTTGAATTTACAATTTCAAGCCTTCTTGGAGCAAAAGTCTTGGTCATGTTGGTGTCTATCATAGATAAATCTATGCTGTCTTTATCAGTGTTCTCCATTTCAATCAACATGGCAATTCTGAGCATTTCCAAAGTCTCCAATGTTTCCCCCTGAGGAAGCTGTGGTAGATAATTAACTTCTCCACGTCGTGGCCGCTTAATTGAAGCATGTGGGGAAGCTGCATTAGGATTGGCTCTGCTCCTCCTACCACTGTTAACTTTGACTTCTGGGCACCCAGATTTGCACAGCTTGCGTCGGTAATTGCTCATTTTGTTTGACAGGCTGTCCTTCCAGCCATCCCAACCATTTTTGGACCCCTTCTCCTCTAAACATGGATGTTTGAGCACCAAAGCCTCAGCAGCCTTATAGATTTCACTGCCACTTGGGTAAGCTTTGTACTCGTAGATGGCACAAGCCATTCCATCAAGGATCTTGCTCTTTTGCTCTTTTGTTAAAGTCAGGCGCCTTCCATGCTGTTTTGCAGTATTTGCTTCACTTAACAGAAACTCTATATCGTGTGAAAATATCGGAACAGGAAATACTTGTTGCCATGCAGAGGTTCTTCGGGGTGTTTGGCTGCTTGAACTTTCCCCACTATCACTAGCCCAGCTTGATGTTGAGCCAATGTCATGCTCCAATGTCTTCACCAATTTTGCTGTACCCATGTTCGGTATTTCCTCAATCTTGCTTAGATTCACGAGCTGGTTATTAAAGTCAGGATCCTCAAATTGGACTATAAAATTGAATGGGATGTCCAGTTTCTGGCGCAGCAAACTGGTCAGCTGAGGGACAGAATCTGGACGACGTTCAAATGTGACTCTTTCAATTCCACCCTCTGGTAGGATGACACGTAGACGAAATGTCTCTGGTTCTGCCATGGCCCTACAACTGAGAAGAGTACAGAGGTTACAATCCATTTTCTTAGTCTTTGTGGGTTGCACATTTAGACTTTGTTAATGAGGTTATTTTGTTTTTTCACCCATACAGTGTTCTGTTGAAAACCAGTCTCCATTCCTCATTCTTCAAAATAATTATAATGGCTAAATTACATTTTGTAACTTCAGGTTCACCTAGTGCCACTTGCATTTAGTCCAGAAGAATGAAGTGCTTGATGGTGACATGGAGTTCTGATGGCCTCTTTATGTCATGTGAATCTTGTGCAGTCACCTCATATGCACGAAGGTGTTCTCTGAACCAGGACTGGTAATTCTGGCAGTCAAACAAAACTTGGTCATTGACAAGAAGTATATCCACAATCTGTTTGAAGTGGGGTAACCCCTCTTTCAGTCCTGTACACACAAACATGCCACTGGCATAGCAAATGCTGTCTATGGCAATTTTTGAAGTGTGGTACACTGTGGTACTGTTTGTTATCTGATGTATGGCACTCTGGGCTTTTGGCGTAAGTGTGTTAACAAACACATTTTTCACAGAAAAGGTCTCCACTGAGGGCTTGAAGAAATTGGGTAATGACAAATAATAGGCCATCAGTTGCTGATGCTTGTAAGCAAGTGTTTTAGGGATGTTTTTGAAGTTCTGAGCATCATGTACTATTTTCTTAAACACTTTGTGTTTCCCCTCAAATCTAATGGTCCAAAAATGCACAAGAGGCCCAAAACAGCGAATCATCTGTGGATAGTGCTCAATGTAATGGTGTTTTGGGCGCAATCTGACATTTGGAAACACCTCCTGGAATAACTGTCGATGGTCAGAAATCTTCATTGACAAGTACTGTAAAACATCTTCTGTAAAAACTGGGGATAAAACCAATTCCACCAAGTCCTTTAAATCCATTAAGATCTGCCAAGCTTTGTCGTCTGCAGGAACCACAGTGCCAATAATGGTGGGAAGAAGTCGTATCAGTGCCAAATTTTCATGACCATTGCCCCCAATGGTTTTCCTTCTGGAAAAGCTTTTGGGAATAGCCTGTGGCCGATCAACTTTGTCAGCATTCTCAAAAGGAAATTGCAAGATAGCTTCATTCAACTGTTCCAGGGAGAAACATTTTTTTTGTATTAGCTCTTGTAAACACAAAGCTAACTCCATTGGTACCACACCTTCTAAGAAGTCATGGAGGATGTCTGGAGGAAATCCACTTGTGGTATGAAAGTACTGTAGATGCTGTGTAAAACAATTATTGGCCTTTACACCATAATCCTCCATTACATTGCCAGTTTCAATGTCAGTGCACAACTGGTCATGGCTTTCCTTTGTCCTTAACTCAAATGATGTTGCCTCACATCTCTGAATTTCTTCTTTGGATGCATAACAAAATCTGCAAGGGTATGTTCCACTGAAGTTTTCTTTAAATCCTGCAAGTCCATGTGCGGCTAAATTGTCTGCCACAACACACAGTAATGTCCCATGAACATTTTCGCCAACACTCTCCACAAAGACACCATCGCTTTCTAGGACTTTCAAATCATGCAGAAGAGGCTCAAACACCTTTTCGTAGCCACAAGTCTTCAGGTCATTTGAATTGCAGAGTAAACCCAGCTGTGTAGTGTGCAGAGCTACACGATGTTTGTATGGAATGTTTGCAAGTGCCCAATAAACAGAGCACATTTTGTGTTTCTTCCTTGATGTGCCAAGTGGATTGGCCACCTCAAAATCATCAATATAGAGTTGAATGGCAAGTTTTAAATTCTCTGATGACAGCAGCTTATTGCCTTTACAAAACAGACCATCACGATAGGTTGTGTATTTGCCATCTTTTTGGACAGACAACTGCAAAATCTGCTCCAATACATCCCTTTTTTTGAGAAGCTCCTGCAACATGTTGAGGATTGGGACATACATAATTGAATATTTTGCACCCGCAACACGATACTCAATTGGTTTCACCAGAGGGAAATTTTGCTCATAGTAAGATTTTCTTCGTTTTGCTGTTGACAAAGGCCCGTCTCTTGAAGTGCAGCTACTAAGCACATCATTGGTGACAACTGCATTAACAATTTCCGCCACAACCTCACTGTTGACATTACAATTGTGTTTCTGTAGTATTTGAGTCACTGTGTCTTTAAGTACTGCACTGGAGAGTGACCGCAATTGATCCAAGCCTTGTAACATTTCTTGAGTAGCAGTCTCTGAGACATGAAGGACAGTTTGTGTTTTCAAGAGGAGAGAAGCCAAGTTGTCTTCAAGCTGTTTCTTCAGAAAATCTATGTTTTCACTTTCTTCATTTGGTTCATCATTGCTGCTACAAACATCATTCGAAATGGCCTCATCATGGGATTGTGTTTGTCTTAAAACTGTGTCCTTGAAATCATTTATCCCAAATGATTTATGGTTTCTTGATTTGTGAGAATCAAATGTTGAGCAGACGTTTGACTGGAATGAACAGTCTTTAAATGGGCACTGTACCATTTCATGTTTCCTTAAATGTTGTCTTAAATGTGATACAATGTCTGGCCCATAAGGTTGTGTAAAAGTACAATTTGAACAGTGGAAAGCAATATTTGGATCATTTGCTGGCTTTGGTTGGGGCTGGGTGTGTATTCTGGTAAGATGAATTTTCAGTGCATTTTGAGAAGCAAACGTGCACATACAGCTTTCATACAAACATGGCAGCGGGCTGATTCTGCTGTGCTGACTGTGTACAAGATGATAATGACGGAGAAGACTGTTTTTTGATTGACAGTGGAAATCACAGAGTTTACAATTCCATGTCATTTTGAAGCCTTGCAACAATCTGCAAAGAGATTGAAAAATTGTGTTCACTTACATTTTGTTGCATGCAATGTTCTACATAATCTATCTACTGTACACTCTAAAGTAACCACAAGATGCGTTGTTGCTGTTTAACTTACCATTTGTTGCTTTAGGCCTCACTTGAAGCTGTAAAGGACTTGCTTTCCTAGGACAGAAAAAAAATATGTTCAGTCTGCTGAGCAGAGGAAAGAAAATGCACTAAATAACCCCTCCTGCATGACATGTCAGCTATGCAGTGGCATAAAAAGTACAATGTGTCTTATATTTGGTGTGTAGTCAAAGTATAAACTTGCATAATATGGAAATACTTAAGCACAAGGATCTTAAAATTGTAGTTAGGTAAGCCTACATGAGTAAGTGCACTACATTGTTTTTTTCCAACTCTAACCAATAAATGTTTGATATAAACATTTACTTAATACTAATTACTAACTACTTATATTTACAATTGAATTAACATAGTAAACATTTAACATTTTTTCCAATCGCAAAGGTTTGTACATTCAAAGTTAAGTCAAATGGCAAAGTGCACACACACACACACACACACACACACACACACACACACACACACACACACACACACACAAAAAAACAAAATAAAAACAGAGCTGGTTACACTTGTGGGAAAATGCACCCAGACCTTACAAAAAGTCCAGGCTAAGCCGCCAATTACCCTAAATCCACAAAATGCCCTTACTTATAAACATACATTTACACATACATAATACAATAAACATGTTTAACATTCCAGTCTAGTACATTTTTAAAAGTCACATTAAAATAATTTAGCTACGCCAAATGACGCAAATAATGTTAATATTTAGGCAAGATAACATTGCTTTGAAAACCTCAATTTTTAGTTAACGATTTTAATTGTAGAGAGACCTGCCTCCATAGACACGTGCATATAGTGGCTGGCGACATATTGCGGCAGCAAGCTACATGCGTTGGCCCTGACATGACAAAATGGCTTCGGTGAAAAGGGCCTATTACACTTGACGTTAACTCACACACTACCATGCTTTCATTAAAACACCTCTTAACCTACAATTATGTTTAGCCATTAACACATAAAATTACTATTGCAAAGACATTTTCTGAGCAACAAGTCTAATTTTATTGGTCATACTCCGTCCTAGTCTATTTGCCGTTGCCTAAAATTGTCTTACAGAGAATGTGGGGATGACCTCATGCCCTGTTTTTTTTTTTTTAAATGGGGGGACATCTTTTGAAGAACGTGCTCTGTTGGTGCATGGATTAATGTTCCCTGCATACCCTTTGAAAGTCAGGCTAAACGTAACTGAGAAGGGAAGAAAAAACGCTTTAAATTAATTACTTTATTTATAATGCCAAATTTTCTGTTAAAATACACTGACTATGACTCAAAACCAATCACATAATGTTAGCTGAGTGTATATAAAAGTCAGACTCCCGGTTCTCTTTTTAGCCGAGGCATACCAAACAACAGGTAGGCCTAGCTAACTAGCTAGCTAACGTTAAGCAGTAGCTGGCACTAAGTTAACAGAGCGCGTCCTCACAATACCCCCACACGGAACAAAGTTTGGCTTGCTAGAAACTTACAACACTGGCACGTTATTGTTTGTGGCTAAGAAAGTAACTGTAGCGATAAAGAATAATCAATATAAAACAACTATTATTACCTTACTGTTTCAACGACACACGAAGCTCTCCAGCAGCATCCCCACCGTTCGAGACTGGCAAGGCGCCGGAATGACCGACGGACGTTAACGCTCGTGTCCTGCTGATTGGCTGGCAGCGGCAGGATCAAAGGAGGCGCTGGGGCAAACTCAAATCAAATCGTCAACCTCCTCGGTTACATATTTTAGGCACCTGGAACTTGAACTTTAGAAGAATCTGCAAATTCCCTTACAAACAAATCCATATTTCTCAACATTATGTTACAAAGTGTGCCTAATAAATGACATGAACATGTACATATTAAGTGTTGATAAATTACTTGCACAGAGGTTTGTAGATTAATTTAGATTATGTTTTATGCAGGTTGTTGTTAATGCTAATCACATTCTTTTTCAATAAAATTGATAATTGATTAAAACAAATTCAATGAAAATACCTCCTGATATGCACACGCACTGTTTCTGGACATCATTTTTAACTGTCCATTGGATTTTGACTATTTACACATTTATTTATTCCAGTTATAAAATCATTTTTGACCTTTTCATAACCTGCCTGTTGAATCTATGTTTTCCTTCAGGGCCCAAAGTTACTGTGTTCCAGCACGGCCTGGGGCTGCGCCGAATGAGTTTTGGAGTGCATCCAAACCGTCACTGATGATCCAAACGCGCCATCGGCACGTTCTTTGAAAACATCAACCTGGCCAGCAAAAGCGCAGGCACACTGCAAGACGCGAAACATATTTCCGTTGTGTGAAAGACTAATATGGTATGTATACAAACTTATGAGGAGATAGAGATGGTGTCATTAGTTTGCAGTGTTTAGCGTCGACGTTTGCTATTTCGCAACTTAATGACAAATATATATTCCGCTCAAGCTTGCTCTATGTTAACGTTAGTTTTACTTGACATATGCTAACGTGACGTGGGCGTAGCTATATTGCTAACATTACCCTGCTAAAATATGGGATATCTTGTAACAAAATTAAGGAAAACATTAGTAACGTTAACGCTGGTGGTCAGTGTCGAAAACGTTACGTTAACCCGCCCAGCGGCATCTTTGAAATGTTGACATTAACTAACCTCACATATAGCTATACATTTTTTTGACCATGAGTTTAGCTTGTTTAGTTAACTTAGCTAGCTAGCTAACGTTATCCATTTCATGGTTAGCAAACATGCTTTTCACTTTAACGTCATGGTAAGGTTATAAAATTATAAAAACTAAATTAAATCTCATTTTACAGAACATATATCGTCGTGTTTAAGACAACCCCTACTGCAATTTAATTAGCTTAGTGTTTATCTAATGTAAAAGCTGTAAAATTACTTATTTAGCAAGTAACAATACACAGTGCATAGAAATGAAAATGGTTTAGCTGTGTTTGGTTTAATAATTAGGCTTTAAGATTAGTTGTTACATTTTGGGGACTACGTCTTTTTAATGTGGGATGACCTTAATAAGCCATGTGGTTAGGAACTTCATGTATGAAATTTTTACTTCACGGTTATAGTGACCTACATTATCAGGGTTTTCTGAATTATCATATTTTTAAAAGTATTTTCAATATGTTTAGAAAGCACTCATAGGCCTATGCAAGCTGAACTAGTTTCAAAAAACGTTAGTGTTTATTATATTATACTACATTTACCGTTAACGATAATTGTCACATCCCTACATGTGGTGCAGAATAATTTTTGATGATCTTGTTGGCTAGCAAAGTAATATTTTCTGGTATAGTTTTGCATGATTAGTGCCCACAGAGTGAAAATTATTTCTTTAAATTGTATTTCATTTGAACTATCACTCTCCATGGTCTTTTACTAAATAATGTAATCCTCTCTTTTCCTCCTAGAAATGGCATCTAACTTTAGACTACGTGTGGTGTTTGAGGATGGTGCCATTGAAAGGATGGTGCTTCCAGAGCGGCCATATTCTGTCAGCCACCTCAAATCTTTACTGATGCAACATTTCAGAATTGATGGCGAAATTGAGCTCCAGTTTCAAGATCCCCAGTCCGACATAATGTGTAGTCTGACATGTACTGATAACCTTTCAAATAAAGGCACAATCAAGATATTAATGGTACAGCAAACGATTTCTAACGATCAACCATTAAAGGATATTCTCCATGTATCTATCCCACATCCTTCTGGATCATCAAGTGAACTTTTTTGCTTGCCAACCTTTTCTCATGACATGGACCGAATTCTAAGTAAAGGAAATGAAGAATATTTCAAGCATGGAAACCAGCTAATTTTAATTAGAGAGCAAAGACAAGAGATTCTTGAAGTGGTAGCAGGTGCATTGTATGCTAAAAATGTCTGCCCAACGGAGAGGGACTTTGAGGAAGCTGCAGAGGCCTTGATCAAACAGTTCCCATGCATTGCAGATCGAAGTACACCAAAAGGATGGGGGGGGTGGAAGATTGGTCTGAAATTCAAAGTAGGCAAATACAAAAGTACAAGAGAGAGGAGAGGATGCACAGAGGTTGCAGAGAAGACTGGCAACTACGTCCCTGACATCCAGCCATCTTGTAAGCGTCCTTGCATGGTTGCAGTCAGTTCTGCACAGTTTCCTCAAGGAAAGAGTGAAGAAGATCTTGAAGAGCTAAAAGTCAGAATGGCCTTAGAGATGAAGAAAGTACACAAAGATCTTGCTGCAATTAACCGCTGCATGGGAAAGACTTTTGCATTGAGACGGCACAAAATTATAAATAGCAGCCCCGCTATAACCACTATAGAGAGCAGATGGCCAGCCTTGTTTCTACATGCACAGGTAACTGTATTGCTTGCAGGATGGATTGTTTTATCTGTGAAATGCTGTGACACCTGTTAGGCAGTTCTCACTCTAATTGTACCAGGTTGATTACATATCAGTGTCCATGAGCCTTCTGCTAAAAGGCAGCTCTTAAATGTTGTTTATATCTATATATAAATATCAACATTTTCAGTTTTTGTCTATTCTTACTGTTTAGTTGTGTGTAGTAAGCCATTTGATTAGATAGATTAGATAACACTTTATTCATCCCACAGTGGGGAAATTCCCTTGTTACAGTAGCATTTTCTACAATAAAAGCAAAAACAAACAAGTAAACACACAAGAAAAACAGGCAAAAAACAGCCAATGAGCAGAAAGGTAGACTGAAGTACAGTGGCGTCAGGTATTGTAAAGTGCAGTTGCCATAGTACAAGAAAACAATATTGCAGTGTAAGTAAGTGACTTTAATATATCTTTTTGACATTTAGATTTGTGCTGAATTTCAACGTATCACTAACCAGAACCTCCTGCGATCATTCTATGATGGGCTCGACAAACACTCAGAGCGGTTGTTGAATCTGTCTCGTGAGAAGCTGCATGGCAAATTTGGACATCGGTTGTCAGCTATTCTGAAGATCTATGATGCCAAAGTGGTATGTAGTGTGTGTTTACCCCTGATATCTGACTGTAAAAATTGAGTAGCAACTTGTATTTAGTTAGTGGTAGTGCTTGTGGTTTACACACTGTTTACATAAGTCTGCTTCTCTACCCTTCCAGCAAGCCAGGGATGTCAGCATGATAAGAACAGCTGCACTTCATTGTCTCCCAGTTCTTCTTGGTGAGGATGACTCTGAAGTGTTCAAAGTCTGCATGGTGAGTAATTCCAAAGGCCATAACTCGTGTTGTCCCAACCAGAATTATTTTGCGTTTACTAGTAAACTGGTAAACCTTGTGACCGACGTATGACCGACTGCTATCTGTTGTGGAATTTTTCTCACGTTACTCCTCTGTGAGTGTCTAAATCTAGGAACTAAGCTGCACGGTGCAGGGAACAACTCTGGCTGGCACATGATCAGACAGTGGTTTACGAGCAGTAAATTGACTTTGCAAAAAAAAAAAAAAGGAGCGTTCTAGGAACGGAAGGACACATTTAAAATATTGCTCAATCATGCAAATTTGATCAAGGGAAGCCTTATGCAGCCCTAGCCTGCGACATTACATGTCATTTAGCTGACGCTTTTATCTAAAGCGACTTGTGTCGCAAGTTGATTTCCAGAAATAAAACAAAAATTTAAAAACGATTAGAAATAGCATATGTTAGCCATGATTTTAACACAAGATAAAACTAGTGGCTAAATTTAAAATAAAACCAAGCAAATAAATAAAAAGGGAACAGCTCTTTTGATTTTTACGCCTATAGTGCGTGCGCGGTTGCGCGCAATGTTTATGTACGTTTATAGTGGGGGGGTCGCAAGTCACTTGCAGCGTTACTTTGGGGGTCGTGGGCTGAAAGTTTTGGGAACCTCTGGTATAAATGACCGTGCATTCTGTTTAACGGTGCTTTATTCTTAAACTGACAGCTTTGGCTATTTAGGGATAAAATAACATTAAGGCATACAGAGAGAGATACGGAGATACGGAGATTGGGAGAGATACAGAGATTGGGAGAGATATCAGCACATTTTTCACAGTTTTCATCATTGAAGAACTCCTTGACAGCACTAACAGTAAGTTTGTTTGCCAGCTGATTGACGTTGTTAGCATGCTAACCTCTTTTTTCTGCAACACAACATGAATGTATGTAACGTATTTGTATAATTTGCTCAGCAAATAACAATGTCAACTGAGCTCTAACTGAAACGGAGTGCGTTACCTCTTGTTGTTATGGGGCTAACGTGAAGTTGGTTAACTAAGGCTACTACCGTTTCTTGGCTAGCTAACATTACAACAAGTTTAGCAGCGGGGCTAATAGAGCTGACGTGGCTAACGTAGGTAGCTAGCTAGCTATAAGTCTGTTGTAACCAGAGATGGGAAGTAACAAAGTACAAATACTTCGTTACTGTACTCAAGTAGATTTCTTCTGATATTTGTATTTATTTTTGTGGTGACTTTTTACTTCTACTCCTTACATTTGAACAAAAATATCGGTACTTTCACATGAAGGGCATGCATCATGACCACTGCGCCACTATTATACCTGGTTGATAAGCAATACATTGTAACATATAATGTGTCTGTGTCTTAAACTACAGGTTTTAATTGCAATACACAGATATTAAGTATGCCGAAATAACAACATCATGGTGATGATTAGTAAAACATCTGAAATCATACATGATCAGGTCTGTTTACAAGATGACAAGCAGACAACTTTTAAAATTCTTATTTTTCGGATGGAGTTTGGTTTGATCAGGGCCCTGCTAACATTAGAGCTGCTCCTTAAACATAGCAACAGAGATATCCTTTTCAGAACTTACTAGATAGTAGTGTGTGTGTGTGAAAAATACGTATTATTATTATTATTATTATTATTGTCTGTATGAACCCGGCACATCTGCTTACACTGATATCTTTTATTAATCATACATAATCTAATCTCATTATTGAGATCAGTGATGGATGAAGCAATAATGACTTTTGGATGTTAAACAGTGTGAGACATGGCTCTTGGACCTAAAGTAGGGTGACCAGATGTCCCCGGTTTCCGGGGACAGTCCCCGATTTTGGCTACCTGTCCCCGGCTGGATCTGTCCCCGGAAATGTCCCCGGTTTTCACTGTGACTGATAGACCCGAAATTGGTATGAAAGAAAGAAAAAACTGACAAAACGTAGCCGATAATCGCACACCCAACACCCGCAGGCTCCAGGTGGCCAGAGCCAGCGGTGCTCAGAGATGTTTTAGAAGCCGTGTGTTACGATGCTAAAATCACTGATTATTTACATGGAGTCTGGTGGGTTTAGCAAACGCAATTTCGCGGACTTTTATGTTTTAAAAAAGGATCTTAATCTTTAACAGAAAGGTCGACCTCCTTAGAAATCTTTTCCATAATGTTGTCAGACACTTATTAATCTGAGTCTGTTAGCAGCTAAACAAGCACTTTATGAACGTAAATACAAGCTGGACAATTATCCTATTAACTTACATTGCAGTGATCTCGTTTAATACTGCATCACTGTCAAAGGAAAATATGTCCTCAGTAGTTTTTGTTGTATCTGATTCTCAATGAGCTGTTGCAGAAACAAGCCTTGAGCAATAAAGCAAAAGCTGTCAGCAGTTCAGTAAACATTACAACATTATGAAATATTGAGACTTTCTATCTTGAAATATTAAGACTTTCTATCTTGAAATATTAGGACTTTTTATCTTGAAATATTAGGACTATAAGGACTTTCTATTTTGAATTATTAGGAATATTAGGACTTTCTATTTTGAAATATTAAGACTCTCTATCTTGAAATATTAGGACTTTCTATCTTAAAATATTAGGACTATTAGGACTTTCTATTTTGAAATATTAAGACTCTCTATCTTGAAATATTAGGACTTTTTATCTTGAAGTATAAGGATGGATTTTTTATCTTGAAATATTAGGACTTTCTATTTTGAGCTGGAGTGGAGTAGGAAGTAGCAGCAGGGGTGGGTCTAGGATCAGACCTGGGGGGGGGGGGGCTCAGCCCCTAATAAGAACAGCTCTAGGTCTAGTGTCCCCGTTTTAAGTTTTACAAAAATAAAAACATTATAGTGGAGCAGATAAGTGCCATTTTTTAGGGTAATCGTTCACTTGTGGATACAAGCACCAAAATTGGTACAATTACTCAGTGGGTAGTGCTCTTTCAAAAAAGTACGTTAGCCATTGCAAAAAAACTTCATGGGAGCCGCGGCGGCCATTTTATTTTCCGCCATAGCCAAATTATGTATATTTGCATGATATCTCCTGAACAAAACATTCAACTGCTTAAAGGATGATGTCTACCCCTATGTTTTGATGGTCAATGATTACAATAATACCACACACAACATAAATGAAGGCCTCTAGACAGCTGTTGCGGCCATTTGGGATTCCGCCATAGCCTAATTATGTATTTTCCATCATATCTCTTGAACCGTACAAGATAAATCACAAGAGGCGATATTTACCCCTATGTTGTGATGGTCAAGAATTACAATGAGACCATATTCAACATCATAAATATCAATAGTTGAAGTCCTCATATTGATTTGGAGAGGACTTGAAGAAGAACAACCCAAACTTTATGAGCAAATCAAGAAAAACTGCATGAACTTCTTCCATCAGGAACGTGCCTCTGTCAATTCTTTGAAGAAAAAGGTGCTGAAGGAGGATTGCCAGCTCTTCTCCAAACTGTTCATCTCATGCCAGAGCAGAGAGTGTGATCTGAAGGAGCTCTTTAGACATGAAAATCAGCCATTCCCTGCTGCCTTGAGTGATGGTGGGAAGCTCCACGCCCCCCCTTTGGCAAGTATCACAGCTTGGAAACGCTTCTTGTAGCCAGCCAAGAGTCTCTTTCTGGACTGTTTGTCACGCACTGCTAATTTAAGGTCTATCCATAGATTTACATTATGTTGAGGTCAGCAGATTGTGAAGGCCATGGCAGAACCTGCAGTTAACTCCTCTTGATGTAATCCACCGTGGATTTTGAGGTGTGTTTCGGATCATTATCCATTTGTAGAAGCCATCCTCTCTTTAACTGCAGCTTTTTCACAGATGGCAAACGACCACAATGTGCTGCAATACACCTCCCCCCCCACCATGCTTAACAACTGGACAGAGGTTCTTTTCATTAAATTCTGAGCCCTTTCTTCTCCAAACGTACCTTTGCTCATTTTGGCCAAAAGGTTTGACTTTAACCTTATCGGTCCACAGAACTTGGTCCCACTATGCATCGAGCTTGTCTATATGTTAATTTTCCTTCTTCCAACACTGATTTTTGTGGTGAGGACGTAGAAGACATTTTCTTCTGATGACTCTTCCATGAAGACCATATTTGTGCGAGTATCTCTTTATAGTGGAATGGTGTACCAACTCCAGTGTCTGCAGGTCTTTCTGGATGGATCACATAGTCCAACGTGGGTTTGGAATTGCTTTTCTCACAATCCTGCGAGTGGTTCTGTCTGATATTTTTCTTGGTCTTCCAGATCTTGTTTCAACTTCCACTGTTCCTGATGACGGCCATTTCTTAATTACATTCCAAACAGAGGATATTGGCATCTGAAAACGCTTTGCTATCTTCTTCTAGCCTTCACCTGCTTTAAGCGCATCAACTATTTTCAGTTTCAGTTTTCTAGACAACTACTTAGAAGAAGCCATGGTGTTGATTGTTGGGGGGGGTCAGATGAGTCTGGGCATTTAAAACCTTAAGATTGACATCACCTGGTCTTTCCAGACGATGATTGAGAACAATCCATGACGCTGTCAGGTCTCAGCTTTAAAAAGTATGGTGCTATAAACTCTGCAGGGTGCTCAAACTTTTGCAGACGCCATTGTTGTTTTCTGTTATTTTGAAAGTGTAAATGATGAAATAAAATCTAACTTTTTGTGACATATTATACAAATGTCTAATCTGTAATTTGATACCTTTTGGAGATTTTTCCATCTTTTCTTGGCTTCTTTATGCACATTTATACAAATATTTACCTGGGGTGCCCAAACTTTCGAGCCCCACTGTAGAGGCATACTCTGTGAAGTACAAAAGAACAGACATAGTCTTTGACATCTACCAACAATCCAGTTTGAAGGCAGAACCTAGGTCAAAAAGAGGACATGAAGCCAGACGCAAAGTGACCAGCAATGGCAAAGTACCCAAGAACTGGCGTAACATTCTCAGTGAGGATGAGAATAAAACTGAGCTGTTCCACTTCCTCGCTGACAGAATTGCAGAAACTTTAACACCAAATGTGGTTATAGAGACCAAAGAGGATCAAGCTGTCAGCAACCACTTCATCAACCTAGATGATGTAAGTCCATGTACCGCAGTCATGAGGAAGCTGACACCAGGATCTTTGTCCATTCCAAAAATGGCAGCAAAAACCTTATGGTCAAAGCCAGTGACAGCGCTCTTGTTATAGCAGTCAGTGGTCTGCCAGTTCTTCGGGACATTGGTCTGCAACAATTGTGGCTTGCTTTTGGCCAAGGAATGAATCTTGGATGGATCATGACCTCTATCCATGTACTGGAAGGGAGAAGAGCAGTGGTATTCTTTTCTTTCATGCAGTAACTGCCTGTGATGTAGTTTCAGCCTTTGGTGACAAAGGGAAGAAGACTGCTTGGCAAACATGAAATATATTGGACAAAGCTTCTGAAATCTTCAGCCAGCTCAGCCACTACCCTCCAAGAATGGATGACGGTGACCTGAAGATTTTTAGAAATGTTTGTGGTCATGATGTACAACAGATCCAGCGAAGTAGGAGGAGTAGATGAAGCCAGGTTGGTAAGTAAAGTAAGTAAAGTAAAGGACATATGAAGCCATTCCTCCTACTCAAGCAACATTGCGGCAGCGTGTAAAGCATTCAGCCTACCAGGCAGGCTGCATCTGGAGTCAAGCAACTGTACTCCAGCCAGAAGTACTGAGTCCTTCTGAGTGGGGATGGACCAAGAAAGGTGATCTATGGCAGATCTTCTGGACAGAGCTATCACCAATTGTAGAAAGCTGTCAGCAACTGACCAAATGTGGATGCAAAGCAGAATGCCGTGGAAGATGTAAATGCTATAACTTTGGTCTTAACTGTACAGCAGCTGTAAGTGCCAAGACTACCAATGTTGGCATACATACATTACAATAACCCACTTAAATAAAATGAACACAAATACAATAATATTTTGTGCCTCCAGAAAAGTAAATAACATAAAACCTCCTGTTACTTTGACATGCTTTAATAATAATTTTTTTCTTGGAATTATGTCACGTTTCGTGGATTTTTTTCACATTATTTACTCTACATACCACTATAGATTCTCAAAACACAAAATAGATATGTATGGAACATCCTTATAGTAAAAAAAAAGGATTCAAAAGGTAAAAACCTTGAAATATGTCCCAATAGTAAAATTATGTGGGCAGATATGTGTTTTCCAATGATGGAAATGGCAGCCATCTTGGAAAATGGCGGCCATTTTGAAATATTAAGTGGCTAACGTTATTTTTCAAATTATTGGCCCCAGAGGGATAACCACACCAAATTTGGGGCTTGTATCCACTTGTGAACGATTTTCCCCCTTATCTGCCCCACTATTACTTGTTTTGGAGGTAAATATGCTTCTGAGCTGAAAATGTCCCCGGATTTTGTCTGAGAAATCTGGTCACCTTAACCTAAAGGCATATTTTGTCTGCATATTCATGGATTTCAATAGAAATTAGTCAAATTTTGCCCATAAAAGTCTTTAAAGGCCGTTTTTTCTCACACTCCAAGCAAAGGTTTCCCACTTCTGTAGCACCTACATTCACCAAACTGTACAGTCGTATACCTAACCATATTTTGAAGGTGTTTACAGAGGGATTTGTTGAGAAGTCATTTTTGGCCTGATTTTTATGACATGTTATGCCTACAAATCCATTTTTCAAGGCTCTTGGCAGTATTTTCTCATTAACTGGGTAACAAAAGGAGATATTCATAATCCCTTCTGTAAATATCTTGTCATTGAATATATCAAGAAAACGCAAAAATAATTTTGAACCTTATTTTTTTTCAATGGTCAGATTCTTCGCTTCAATATGCAAATTAGCAGATATTTAATTAGATATAACCTGATTCGCATATTTAAACATCAAATTACAGAAAACCTTCAATACATTTTTTTCTCTCATTTATGTGAGTAATCAACGGTTAAAGTTTCATGGTGATATCTTTAAGTTAATTGTTGTTAGTCTATTCACCTGTAGTGTCTCACTTTAATGTGTTCATGCTTTTTTATACCAAAGTAGATTCTCACATCATTACAATGTATATAATATGCAATCCACCCAATTATTATAATAATAATAATAATAATAATATAAAGAGTCATCTCTACCAACGATTGGGTAGTACCAGCGTCATTGAGAGAGAAGATGTGGTGTAATTATAGCGTTTGAGCCTTAAAACAAAATTTAGGCGGCAGCTGGCAACTTAAAATAAAACTAATACATTGGAATATAATGCAGTAATGAACTCTGGCATTCTGTATTGCCATCAAGTATTATTATTCCTGCTAAGTTAAAGACTGTATGATGATATCTCTTCTCCTTTGTGTCTTGTTAGGGGAAATAACATCTTTAAATATGCAATTTATTATAATGTATATGTGTTTTCTGCTTATGATCAAAACTTTAAAACTTCAATAATCCCATTGGTGTTAAGTAAATTACTTTTTTGTTACTGAGTGTGTGAACTGGTGAATAAGATATACTAGCTGCCTTTTGCTTTTCCTAATGTAACGTAGCGTAAAACCTTTTCATGAAACTTGTACAGAAGCAACAGTAGATGCTACTATAATGTCAAAAGTGTGTCAATATTTGAGTATTTCCTGAAGAAATGAATGACAACCAAAATTGCAAAACATGTAACCTTTAATTAAACATTTCAACTGAACATTTTAAACAACAAAAATATAACATTATTATCAAACAACAAATCTATAATAAACTAAACAGAACTACCAAACTTATTTTTCCTTATCACAGGCCTCTGCCTCTTGCCTGAGGTTTTAATTTTTAAATAAAAAGGCAGCTTTGTCAACATTTTTCTGATGGTGCCCACAGGGCTTCCTCGATCTCGTACACAGCGTCCCCATCCTCCACCGAGAGCTGCAGGTAGCCCGGCTTCCTAAACCCAGTGGCTCCCAGAGCGCTGACCACAGCCGTGGAGACCGGGTCCTGGACGGAGGAAATCAACATTTCTTAGAACTGATTTCAAGTTCCTGTAATCACAATGTTTGAAATAAAACATCCATCCTCTGGAGGAGTCCACCGAAGTTAATAAACAATTGTGTTGCCTCATAATCTAAACTGCACTGGTGATTGACAATAGTTTTCTGTTTTTGTTATTTTCTTCTTTAGTGCAATGCCTCAGAATTTTAACATTCTTAAATGTACTGAACTCATGCATCGTAATCTTTCAGAGAGGAGGTATCCAACACTGCTTCCCTTTATTGAAATATTCTCCTTTATTAAGCAATAGCAATTTACTGTACCCAGTAATTTTTTTAGCTTTTGTTTTCTTGCTAAATTTGATGATTTGTGATTCTATTTTTATTTATTTCTGTCAGAATGTTTATTTTTTCTAAAAACTCTTCTTTGATAAGCTACTGCAGAAACTCTACCTTTGAGTTTTACTAAAGACTGAGTCTGAGAAAACGACACTAAAAATAGAAACACAAAGACTGCAGTGTTTTATATCACTGTGTTGCTGGTGATATGAAAGAGTCATTCAAACGGTGCGTGTGTGTGTATGGTTTTATGGGAAGAACTTCATTTTTAGAAAGGAGTGTTAACTTTGATTTTTGGTTTCATTTTGGCATAGATGTGAGTTGTTCATTTCCAAGTGCTATGTCTGATTGCCTCGTGTGTAGAGTTTTGACATAATGAGCCAAATTCTGTCATGAATTGATATGGCTAGAAATACAAAATAAGGGATTGCATGTATAATCACTTTATTGAAATATTTATAGAGGGTGTTTTAAATATTTTACATTTCTTATTTGTCATACTTACATCAATACTTGCTACATATATTGTCAATATTTTGCATATTTAAATTAACAATTAAATCCTCAGCTTTGCCTGCTGACTCAACTGAATGGGAACCATCGCTGCATCCCTCCACAGGCTCACTTCCACCTGATGTTTGTTCTATAAAAAAAGAAATGTATATTATTTGTATCCCTGTAAAACAATATCCCGTATTCCCTTTAAATACTAAATTACCACAGCATTGCTAGGTTATATGTCATGTATATTAGATTATAATAATAACAAAAACATCCTATGTCCAGAGTATTGTGTGTAAGTGTATTATTTGTGTGATTGCCAATGACCAGGCTGCGACAGGGTGTCCCACCCTGATGGCCAGAGTTGAAGAAACACTGTCACAGACCTCGGTCGTTCCAAACTAGGACTCCTTACACTACAGGACCTTTCAAGTTGCTATTGGTGTTCACTTCTTCTCTATTTAGCAGTAGCCTGCCTAATAAAGTCTTCATCTCTTTTTTATCTTTCTGAAACATCTTTTCAAACACTATCAGTAGTTTATAGCTACCTGCTCCAATGATTTGGTTTTAAGGGACACAAATAGCTCCCAGTAAAATAGCTCCCAGCCTCAGATGGATGGACTATATGCTGTAGGCTTGGCCTATAGCTGCTCCGTCAAATGCGGGATTTTTGCTTTTATGTTCCCGCACTGATGCTTCTGCTTCATCTCCATCGTTTAATTGTTCTTAATCTCCTTAAATGGCAGCTAATAGCCTTGAGATACCCACACCGGTTTAAGTGGTAGGAAAATACATTTTTTAATTTAACTTTTATTTTCCCCATAAACCATGGTAGCTATAGACTCAACTCCTAACACCATATTCTTTGAGTTACACATTCTTTAGCTTAACATCAGACAGGCGCAGTCTCTGTGGCGCAATAGGTCAGCGTAGTCAACTGCTAACCGAAAGGATGGTGGTTCAAGTCCACCCAGGGATGTTTGTTGCTTAAATAACCTGGAGTGAGCCAACTCTGGGATTTATCTTCCTGCAGAAGACCATAGAGCAGCCCAAAGATAACCCAAGAGGTCTTATGTCTATTAGAAGGTACAGTTCTGCAAACCATGTACATATTAATCTTTGCGGTCATTGGTATGCAGGTCACTTGATGTAATACAAGCAAATACATAAGGCCCCACCCAACAGTTTAGTGATATGTTGCATGCACTGTATGTCAATGATCAAGCTTGTTGCTGTGACCAAGAGACCACCAGCAAAATGACTGATACATCATCAGTTCCGAAATTTTCTTGGATGCCAAATATTTAAATTCAAAGTCAGAATCCAATTGACATGTAAGAAACATAAAATGCACGTCCAGCTTCTACATTTCCGCATGAGTCAGCTTCCCCAATTCTGAGTAACAGGAAAATAGCCTGATAAGCAGACATGTGCAGCTCAACCTCAAAAAGCCATAAAGCAAATGCTTGTGGCTTAAAGATCGAGCTCCAGCTCAAAAAACATCACACAGGTGTAGTCTCTGTGGCGCAATAGGTCAGCGCAGTCGGCTGTTAACCGAAAGGATGGTGGTTCAAGTCCACCCAGGGACGTTTGTTGCTTAAATATCTTGGAGAGAGCCAACTCTGGGATTTATCCTGCAGGAGACCATAGAGCAGCGACACAACACATTCACACTTTTTCTTTAAAGTGCTACCCTTTGAGTCTGCCTTTAATCTGTGACTGTCACAGATTGACAAGCTCATGGCAAATTTATAGTTTGCCGAGTGCTGATGGTTTTTTCACATGTCTACAGAATATTCCTAATTCTGTGTTGTATGATGGTAGCTATTGACTCAACTCCTAACTTTCTTTGAGTTACACACTCTTTTGCTAAGGTCTCATACACTAAATAGGATGAATTCAATGAAATGTCACATTACAGAAAGCATAATACTACTGCAAAGTAAGGCCTGAGGCAAATCTTTGCTGGACATCCCGATGGTTTTAAGTGGCCAAACCCTGAAGCCAAGGCAAAAAACTGCTCTCCATAAATGCTGGAGACACTGAATTTTCCACCAGAACTAGAGCTAAATGTGGTTAACGTTGAATTAAATTTACCACACGTCTTTTTAGCTAAAAAAACTACAAAGATTATTTTTTTCCCTTTCCATCCACCACATTAACGTTACTTAAAGACGCTTTACTGTCACCCAACATATAGAAAGGTGTTTTTTTTGTGTGTGTTTTTTAAAGACATAGCTTAAATGTTAACTAGATGGACAATGTAAAGATACGGTTTAATGTTAACTTTACCTCCACTAATATAACTGCGTACCCTATACTAGGTCTATAATTTAGCTGTAATAAGTTTTGCTTAATCATTCTAAAACACTGACAAACCAACCAACAGAATCGAGAACATAACGTTAGCATCAACCGGAGGTAATGTTAGCCAAAATGCAGCAACAGCTAGCTCAAAAGCTAGCAGCAACCGACCTTAAACTTCCAGAATATGGGTTACATTGTATTTCAGGCAATGGTCTGACAGTAAAGTAAAAAAGGTGTCCTGAACAGCGCATATAGAACGAGTTGTGTTAGCTTTACCGAACGTCGTAATTATAGCTAGCTAATCCTAAATTTTCCCCTGGGGGGGGGGAAGCTAGTTAACAGCTAGCTCTAGCCTAGCTATGACACAGGTCGGTAAGCTAACGTCGCCGCTTGCTAAGGCTATCAGCAGAGATTTTAATGTCACAGAATTATTAAAGGTTGATCTTACCTTAACGCTGCTCCAGCTCTCTCTGAGTAGTGTGTGTGACCGGACTCTGCTGCACACGGACCAAACCGGTCCTCCTTTGATGTCTCGAGCCGCTACTTCTTTCAACACCTTGAAGTATCTACCCGCTATTCTTTGAAGTCGTGAGGTCAGAGGTCAAATATGGCGGTCAAGCATTTATATCCATAATCCCTTTCTTGTTTGTCTCTACAACTCTCAATAAGTTATTTACACTGCTGAAAGCATGTCACATTTTTTAAATTACATTTACTGCTAAAAGCATAATAAATAAAATGTAAAATATCTCTATAAAATGAAATAATTTAATTTATAGAGATATTTTATTTTTCCATTTCATTTTTAATGATTCTATAACATAAACTAAATATTTTATTAAGTCTGTCTTATTCAACTACAGTAGCACTACTGCTGTTGTTTTACAGCAGACTACCGCAAATTCAAAAAAATACAGTAAATCACTGTAAATTAAATGTTACTACCCATAATGCAATGCATATTACAGTAATGAACCGCAAAAGAAAATTATGGTATTTTACTGGTTATTTTGTGGTAAGTAGCTGTAGAAATACAGTAAAGTCTAACAGTGTACCGCAAACTCAAAATATAGAGTAAATCACTGTAAATGAAATGGTAATACCCATAATGCAATGTTTATTACAGTAATGAATGAAAAAGAAAGTCATGGTATTTTACTGGGCATTTTGTGGTAATTAAATGTAGAAATTACAGCAAAGTCCAACAGTGTAGGGTACGTATGCAACTACAGCTCTGATTTAATACAAGATCAATTTTGGAGATTGTAACAGATCTTTCTGCAGACCTTCACCAGCTAAATACCGATTCCCATACCAAGAGTTGAACCCGGGCCACCTGGGTGAAAACCATAAATCCTAACCGCTAGACCACATGGGACTGGGATTTCATGAATCAATTCATAGTCTGGCTGGAAACAGGCCTTCTCATGAACCTGAATGAAGAAGCTTCTTAAGTAAGTTTTATCTTGAAGCTTTTGAGTGTTGTTTAGGTTTTTATCTGCTTTAACTATTACCGGACAGCGGGGGCACGGAGCAGAGCAGAGCGGCCGTTAGGGAGGAATCCTCCTCCGTGTTCAGCTCCATTTTGAACTGGCAGTAAAAAAATTAAGAAATGTTGACAGGTTGATTTCTGTTAATAACAAACAACTATGCTCTTACATAACTTGCACCATTATGCCACTTGCATACTTAGGTAAAACAGAACTACCTCAGCCATTTATTGGCCTGATTTTGAACTATTTTATTATATTGACTGTCTACTGTATGCACAACTGCACATTTCAACTCAAATTTTGCTGCTCTTATTTTCTTCATTGTATGTTCCTTCTTATTTTCACTTTTACTTTTATATTTTTACTTGAATATTATGTTTGTCTGTGACCTAATGGTTAAAATATGTCTTGTTTTCACCGTGGGAAAGAAGGAAACACAATTTTGATCTCTTTGTATGTCATGACATGTAAAGAAATTGACAATAAAGCAGACTTGACTTTGACTTTGAACTATACTGAAAATATAGATATGAAAAGCCGTCTTGGTTCATCTTTCCACTGTTCCTCCAATCACCACTCTGGTCTGGTTGGAAACTAAAGGATCTAAACTAAAAGGATGTTCCTCTTTAACTAAAAGGTCTATCTCTGTAGGGATCCATCCCATAATGTTGTCACACACATAGAATAATGATCTGAGTCTGTCAGCAGCAACAAGACAACCTTTAGTGGACGCTGACTTTACCTTTAAATTAGAAGTTTAAACAGAGACACAACAGGAAGAATAAATCCATCAAATCAAGTCCCCAATAATCAGCATGTGGCCGTGTTTTATTTCAGGTAGTCAGCATGGAGCTGTTCCACATTCCAGACATTTAAAACAAGTCAATCATTGGCGTTACTCTACGAGTCAGATGAATAAATCAGCTGTTTGCTATTTGAGCTGCTCTGTTTCCTGCTGCTCCGTCATTCTTTAGTGTCCTCTGGAACAGGTTGCTGTCCTTTATGTTTCTTTTGGATGACATCATCAGTGTCTTTGCTTTAGTCTGAAGAAACTCCAACAGATTTAAAACCACATGCAGTCACAGAAAATACAAACAGGGAGTAGAAAATGTCAGACAAAGAATATGAAATGAAAAGTCCCCAAAGTAGGAAAATATAATGTTAATCTACCAAACAACAATAACTGGAGAGCATCCAATTAAACATGGCCGACTTCCAGTATGTCGGTAATGAAGAGAGAATCATCGGACATGTTAAAGATTCATTTTATTTTTATTTAACCTTTATTTAACCAGGAACAATCCCATAGAGCTACAGTAACTCTTCTTCCAGGGAGTCCTGCCAAGACAGGCGGCAATGAGTTCATAATACATAAAAGACAGGACAATGGTTCCATACTACACCACAAATATCTAGAGATACTACAACACAAACAAGATATTACACTTAACTTAAGCATCTTAAAAACAGGTTCCACCAAAATTTGAACTCAGATCGCTGGATTCAGAGTCCCAAGTGCTAACCATTACACCATGAACCCTGTAAATCTGATGTAAGTGTTTGCTAGGCAGTTTCTTTTCTCAATATCCACATGTATGATATTGAAGGCACACAACAATCACAATGAAGCTTTGCACAATTATTGGCCAACTTAAGTCATTTAGTTAGCTAAGCGTTAAGAGGATGAGGGAAAAAGCAAGTCAAGAACAGATTTTAAAGGACTTGCCACAGACAGTGAATACAGCAGTAGATATGTCTACTGTGTACAAACACATGGTCACTTTACATCTGTTGACAATAAAGATACTCACATAATGTTGTACTTACTATTGCATTTCTTGCGCACATTCATGTCCTCTTACATACAAAGAACTGCTAAGTTCTTTATTTCCAATATCATGTCTCAGACATTAGTTCCAGATGAAAACACTAGTTGTCAGAAGTGGGATTTGAACCCACGCCTCCAGTGGAGACTGCGACCTGAACGCAGCGCCTTGGACCGCTCGGCCATCCTGACAGCTGTTACAGTTGTTCAGTAGGACATGTCTCAAAATTATAACATAGTAAATTAAACATGTCATGATATAGTAGGTTCTCAGTCATCCAGGTCATAGTTAACAAGGGAAGGTTTCTCAACTGTCAGCCCAAATATATGGGCGTTCATGGAGACATGGAAGAAAGTCACCAGGGTGGCAATGTGCTTGACAATGGCAATACATTGCGTGGGAGGTGAAGGCAATGTGCAATACAGGCCAAATCCTATCGTGGGAATCAAGATCCACCAATGTTTCTGTCCACAATGTCCACCTGAATCCAGAAATGTCCCTGCCAGATGGGAAATGGCGGTGTGAGGCGCGTGTTCGCGCTATTCTCCGCTATTCACAAACACTCCTGATATAGGACCTTTAGTACAAAACTAAAGTAACGAGCCAATTTTGTAAAAAGAAAGGAGTAAAAAGTACCGATATTCGTGTTAAAGTGTAAAGAGTAAAAGTAAAACAGTAACATTAAAAAAGTATTTGTACTTTGTTACTTCCCATCTCTGATGACCGTAAAGATTAATATGCACATGGTTTGCACAACTGTAACTTCTGATAGACATAAGGCCACTTGGGTTGTCTTTGGGCTGCTCTATGGTCTTCTGCGGAAGTATAAATCCCCAAGTTGGCTCACTCCAGGTTATTTAAGCAACAAATATCCCTGGGTGGACTTGAACCACCATCTTTTTGGTTAATAGCCGACTGCGCGGACCTATTGCGCCACAGAGACTGCACCGGTCTGATATTCTTTGAGCGGGAGCTCGATCTTTAAACCACAAGCATTTGCTTTATGGCTTTTTGAGGTTGAGCTGCACATGTATGCTTATCAGGCTATTTTCCTGTTACTCAGAAATTGGGAAAGCTGACTCATGCAGAAATGTAGAAGCTGGACGTGCATTGTATTGTTCTTACGTGTCGATTGGATTCATAATTTGAATTCAAATGTTTGGCATCCAAGAAAATTTCGGAGCTGATGGTATATCAGTCGTTTTGCTGGTGGTTTCTTGGTCACAGCAACAAGCTTGATCATTGACATACAGTTGCTCGCCACGTATCACAAAACTGTTGGGTGGGGCCTTATGTATTTGCTTGTATTACATCAAGTGACCTGCATACCAATGACCGTCAGAGATGGCAAAACTACTCACTGCCTGTACGCAAGTAGAAGTACAGATAATTGTGTTAACAAATACTCTGGTAAAAGTAGAAGTATGGGTTTAACTTCTTTACTCAAGTAAAAGTAACAAAGTACAGGCTTAGCAATTAACTTAAAATAAGTAAGAAGACTCGCCCCAATGGTGCTATTAAAAACCTCCTTCACCATTCTGTCGGGGACAATTGGTATTGGACAATTGGACAGTTGGTAGGTTTTATGTGTTGTACAACCTCACTAAGTAACGTCAGAGAAACAGGCTTAAATTCCTCAAACACAGCTGAGTGTGTAGGAGAAGCAGATAAAAAGACCTTAAAATTAGCACTAGGTTATTTTCCTGATAGATGCTACTTTGTCAATAAAATAACCAAGACATTTCTTACATGTACTAACTGTCACATCTGTCGGAGCAGAGGTGCATGGCAACACGGTGGCTAAGTGGTTAGCACTTCTGTCTCACAGCAAGAAGGTTCTTGGTTCGAATCCAGGGCGTTCCGGGCCTTTCTGTGGGGAGTTTGTATGTTCTCCCCGTGTTTGCGTGGGTTTCCTCCGGGTGCTCTGGTTTCTTCCCACCATAAAAAACATGCATCCTAGGTAGGACTACAGTTGAAAATTAGCCAATTGGCTAACACTGGCGCATTTACAGAAATGTTCATTAATGTGCATTGTCCTAATCAAATAAATAAAATTATGCATGGATTTATGACAGAGTTAATCGTATTAAATAACAATCTAGGTTCGTAGCAATTGCTAGCTATTGCTAGCAGCAGCGCCTAGAAGCTGAGGAGACAGGCTTAATTGCGGGTGGTGGAACATGTCTATGTCTGTGGACCCTCATGGAGGCAGCTTGATTGATTGTTATGCTCCCTTATTTGTGCGATATAACAGAGATCTAATGTTTTATCAAACCTTTCTGGTTACTTTTTGACTAATAAAGCCAATAATGTCACTCAAAGTAAGTTACTGGCTGGGCATCAAAGCCATATCAACTGCTTGACAGGCAGATATGCTCACCACTATACCACCGTCATATAATGTTCACTGCAAATTCTGCAACACATCTGGGTATTGAGACTGTAAATAAATGCTCAGAGATGCATTGGTAGGTTCCAGTACCTATGAGATATTACAAAATTGATCATGAAAGCACATCTGCCATTTGTTATAAAGGGATGTGTGACCACCTTTAAATTATGGCTTTCGTTGACGGCAGAATTCGAACCTGCGAAGGGAGACCCCAATGGATTTCAAGACCATCGCCTTAACCACTCGGCCACGACAACCTAACAAGTAGTGCAATACCGATTTGTCTGGGGGGGTCATATTGTAGTAGCAGATTAGAAATGTATTTTGGCCCTAAACCATTTAGGGATTTATAAACTAGCAAAAGTACTTTGAAATCAATTCTTTAAGGCCCAGGAAGCCAGTGTAAAGACTTCAGAACTGGAGTGATGTGATCCAGTCTCTTGGTCTTAGTGAGGACTCGAGCAGCAGCATTCTGAATCAGCTGCAGCTGTCTGATTGATTTTTTAGGGAGACCTGTAAAGACCCCGTTACAGTAGTCAAGTCTACTGAAGATGAATGCATGGACAAGTTTTTCCAAATCCTGTTGACACATAAATCCTTTAACCCTTGATATGTTCTTTAGGTGATAGTAGGCTGACTTTGTAATTGTCTTAATGTGGCTGTTAAAATTCAGGTCTGAGTCCATGACTACACCAAGATTTCTGGCTTTGTCTGTTGTTTTTAACATTGTTGTTTGAAGCTGAGCGCAGACTTTTAATCGTTCCTCTTTTGCTCCAAAAACAACCACCTCAGTTTTTCCTTAAATTAATTTCAGAAAGTTCTGGCACATCCAGCTGTTAATTTGTTCAATGCACTTAGTCAGTTTATGTATTGGACTATAGTCCCCTGGCGATAAGGTTATGTAAATTTGTGTGTCGTCCGCATAATAATGGTAATTTATATTGTGGTTTTCTATAATCTGAGCCAGTGGAAGCCTGTTAAGAACCAGTATTAATGCAAAGAAAGGACTGGAGCATTTATTGTAGAGAATAAGTAGGCTGACACTGAAGTATTGAGACAACAGTGACTGAAAATCTAATTCAATCTACATATCGGTCTTCTTAAAGATCTAAAGAGATTTTCTCACCTCAGAGTCATCTGGAGCACGTAACGATTAGCTTCTGTCCCTCTGAACCCTGAGTGACAATCACTCTGCAGTGAATGAGATGCAGTTTCCCCCCCAGTCTAACCAAGACTATACTTTCAGGGATCATTTCTAGAGTTTCTGACTTGAGGAATGTGTTTCTAAAGTGTGTGGTCTTGCTGACCATGATGATGAATCGTGATATTCGTTTCTGAACGTGAAGCTGACAGAGAGTAATGATTCACTTCATATGCTCTCTGTGATTGATGATTGTTCTTTACTTCTTAATGGAGTATTGAGGAAGGAATATGATCAGAGTGGTAGTAGCAGATATATGAAAAGCTTACATGTGTGAAGGTAATAAACATGTTAAATTATAGTCAGTCTTGAAGTATGTTTTGTCCATGGTGGACGAGGTTACTTGAAAGGGTTAACACCTACTTTTTTGACTGCGTAATGCCTTATGTCCAGTGAAAAAATGTGAACAGTTAAGCCATAATTTCTCTTGATTTCTACCTTGTGTTTCCTACTTTGACATGTCAAAAAGGTGCATTGTTTGAAAGCCCATCTCTACACATCCATGTTCCACTCCCACAGGTGTTTCCGCTTGACTAATCAGACTGTGTGGCCTTTACAGGCTCAGCTTGATTGACATGTATTAAAGGGGTGGAACGGTCCACTGAAGTCCCGGTGGACGGGATGGCATGTTGTAACGAGGTTTGAGTACATACAGCAAATACTTGAAGCCAGGTTACTCTACGAGTGGATACGGGGCGTTGAAGGTGATGTGGAAATCCTTATTGATTCAGTGATTTTTTGGCCCTATTTGTATCTAAAGGCTGGTTAACCACTGTAGGGAGGAGACGTTGGACAGTTTTTTTGTCTCGTTCCAGTGATTGGCATGTCTGGGTGATGGCGTTGGATATGCGTTAGCATGTTGGATGTATTACCACTCAGGTACCAACGCCGACCCACAGTCCTGTCCCACATACCCCCCGGCCATAGTTACACAAGCACACCCAACTTGTGCCATACTTTCCCAGCACATCCTCTGTTTCCCCAACCACTCTTTACCTAATACCCAATAATACAATACACAAATCCGTCAATCTTTATTTTAAAAAGAATGCTATTCCATTGTTAGTACACGTGAGTGTCACTAGTCTAAAGCCTCCTGTCCACTATCTTGTCGGGATCATTTGGATGCAGCCTTGGCCCTTCACCAGGCGAGGTCCCTGTTACTGAAGCTTCTAGTAATGAACCCATTTTCAAACCAATTCCTCTAAGTGGTTCAGTGCTTCACCAAAGCTTCATTTGCCCTTCACTATCAGCACCTAGTTTCTTGACTTTGTAATGCCTTATGTCTACTGTAAAAACGTAACTTGAGTTAAGCCATAATTCATTTTTATTTACACCTTTGCTTTTCCCACTGTGACATGTCAAAATGTCAAAAGGTGCATTGTTTGAAAGCCCATCTCTACACATCCATGTTCCACTCCCAAAGGTGGTTTTACACGTGCTAGTTGTCCCTTAAATTCACAGTTTATTTTTGTAATTTATTGGTGTTTTTCTGTATTTAAAAAAAAATAGAAATAATCTGTAAAGTTAACAGGAAAATGTATGTAAAATAACAGTTTTTTTGTACAGTGTGTCAAGTACTGACTATTCCCTGACCGGGAATTGAACCCGGGCCACGGCGTTGAGAGCGCCGAATCCTAGTCACTAGACCATCAGTGAATCACGTTTATTAAATTTATCTTTGTATATGTGAGTTTCCTTTCTCTTACTGGAATGACTCATATTGTTTTAGGCGAGGAATGGCTCCTGGCTAGAGCTTCAGAAGGCAGGACATGACAGATTACCCATCTGTCACATAGTCAGTTTGTAGTCTTAAATACCAAGTCTCTTGCTGTTCCTTGACTAGTTGGCCCCCCCTGCTTTGTGTCGCTCCAGGTAAGCAGAAAGCAATCTGTTATGCACCTTTGCATTGCACTAAAATGTCAAAATTTGGACGTGAATCCAACAATAACATTATTTGACACTCAAGTACATTGTTTTCAGTTAAAAATGTTGGTTAGGGGTTTAGTTACTGCTTGAAAAAATGAAAATAATTGTCATTGAGATGGAGGCGGATGAAGTGTTTATGACCCATCAATGATGACAAAAGGATACATCTGCTGTCGGGGGTCTGATTTAAAGGAAATGGTACTCTTTAAAAGTGTTGGGGTTAGCTTTAAACTAATGAGGAAGAATTTGACAAATCTAAATCAACCAAAACTAGTCCAGGAACTTTCTCTTTTAAATGTAACACCTGTATCTGTCAAGTCCTGACCATTCCCTGACCGGGAATTGAACCCGGGCTGCGGCGGTGAGAGCGCCTAATCCTAGCCACTAGACCATCAGGGAGTCCGACTGTCAGATTTATTTTTGTAGATGTGATTTTCCTTTGTGTGTAATTTAGCATCTTTCTCATCTTTTCTCTCATTTCCTCTTTTTTTCCTCCTTTTTCCTCTTCCTTTTCTTCTTTTTCCTTCGTCCCTCTCTCTTCCCCTTTTTCCTCTTCTTCCACCCCCCTATGAGACTGTTGATCCCCAGCTTTGGCGCAATGGATAAAGAGTCTGACTTTGGACTCTAGGTTCGACTCCTGGCTAGCTCGTACTGTCTTTAGTGACTAAATCCCTTGTTCGTCATTTCCAACTTTACCCCCCAGTACAAACTCTACAAAGAAAATGTACATCTATAAAGAGCCAAATGATGAGTAATTAAAGTAATCTAAGCCTCTTGGTGTCAGTCAACTACAGCAATAATCAAGCTTTTGCTGTTGTTTTTCTATTTTGGCTTGCTAATCATCTTTCCTTGAAAAGGAAAAATGTGTCCCTGAAGGACAGAATCAGCATGCTGGATAAACCATTCATAAAATTTTCATTTATTAGTCAACAATCTGTGAAAGCGGGAAAACATCAGTAGAGTTGATATTCAGAGTTCCCACTATGCTTTCACAACAACAAGGCCCTACTGCTACCAAGTGGCCGTGATCGTATAGTGGTTAGTACTCTGAGTTGTGGCTGCAGCAACTCCGGTTAGAATCCGGGTCACGGCAGCTTTGAAAAGCTAGTTCTCTGTTATGCCTCCAAATTGTTCCATCCTCTGCTTCATTTTACGTTGATAGAAACTGCAAAGCAGGGGGGGGCAACTGGTCAAGGAACAGCAAGAGACTTGGTATTTAAGAATACAAACTGACTATGTGACAGATGTGTAATCTGTCATGTCCTACCTTCTGAAGCTCTAGCCAGGCGCCATTCCTCGCCTAAAACAATATGAGTCATTCCAGTAAGTGAAAAGGAAACTCACATCTACAAAGATAAATTTAACAGATGTGACTCCCTGATGGTCTAGTGACTAGGATTCGGCACTCTCACCGCTGCGGCCCGGGTTCAATTCCCGGTCAGGGAATCGTCAGGACTTGACAGATTCAGGTGTAAGATTTGAAAGAATAAGTTTGTGGTTGGTTGGTTTAGATTTGTCAAATTCTTCCTTATTAATTTAACGCTAGAACCCCAACACAAAATTACGTTTAACCAATGATTTTCATATCAATTATTCATGATAAGATCTCCAGTGCCTCTCAGAGTATATGACTTTTGTATCTGTCCTCTGTGTGTTCTCCTTGTAGGAGACAACTGCTGATTCCATGCATCCAGGGATCTGATGATCACCTGCCTCGAAACCTCGCCAAACATCTTTGAGAGAGAGAGGCTCAGAAACCGCGGAGGGCTCGCTGATACCACTCTGAAATCCAAACGACAAGGAAGCAATTTCAAACAGCAGGGGTAAGTTAAAGATTCAATTCTGTTGGATAAATTATTTAAATTGGACATTGAGACGGTTTGTGAGACAAATATTGACTGTGATTCAACTGAGGGATTCGGGGAAAGTTATATTTTGTTTTGTAAAACTTTGGGTTGTGTACAAAACAGGAAAGAAGAGAAGCTAGTTTTTTTTTCCAATTCTTCTGTTCACACTTGGCACTATTTCACATCTTTTATCTGTAGTTCTCTATTCTGTCAGGACTTAACTCTATCTCCCTCACCTCTTCTTTTTTTTCTTGTTCTGTCTTGGCAAGAAGTATTATGCTTTTGGGTCGTCTGTCCATCTCTACATCAGAATCAGAAAGACTTCATTGAAATGAGTGCTCCTTCGAGCCGGATTTGAACCAGCGACCTAAGGATTTCAGATTTACACTTCTACAGTCCTCCATTCTACAAACTGAGGTATCAAAGGGCAACAATGTATATGAACACACTTCCCATTCTTGTTGATGTAATAACACAGTACCCCCCTGGAGGGATTTTCTGAATCATCAGGGGCTGTAGCCCAGTGATAGAGCGCACCTTCAGTCTCAATGCCCAGATGTATTAAAGATTTGAAGTGAAAATTGTGTTGACCAGCGTTGGTGGTATAGTGGTGAGCATAGATCAGAATCAGAATCAGCTTTATTCGCCAGGTATGAGTGATGCATGGATCAGGAACCAAAACTGACACATCTGGACTCAATGTGGGCATTGTACTTATATTTGACACGTTTAGACCATGAAGACAGCTATCAGTTTTATTTCCCATCTGGCAGGTATATTTGTGGACTCAGTTGGACATTTTGAAGATAATTGCACAATTTTGACCCAATTGTCAGTCTATTTCCCATCTGGCAGGGACATTTCTGGATTCAGGTGGACATTGTGGTCAGAAACATCGGTGGATCTTGATTCCCACCATAGGATTTGGCCTGTATTGCACATTGCCTTCACATCCCGCGCAATGTATTGCCATTGTCAAGCACATTGCCACCCTGGTGACCATGTCTCCATGAACGCCCATATATTTGGGCTGACAGTTGAGAAACTTTCCCTTGTTAACTATGACATGGATGACTGAGAACCTGCTATATCATGACATGTTTAATTTACTATATTATCCTTCTGATCCTCTGTTGGATCAGTCAGGATGGCCGAGCGGTCCAAGGCGCTGCGTTCAGGTTGCAGTCTCCACTGGAGGCGTGGGTTCAAATCCCACTTCTGACAGCTAGTGTTTTCATCTGAAACTACTTTCATGAGACATTATATTGGGAAATAAGAACTTAGCAGTTCTTTATATTTTATTTAATTAATTTAATTTCATATGAGCGCACTTCCCATTCTTGTGAATGTGATGACACAGGATCCCCTGGAGGGGTGTTTGTTCAGATTTTGCAAAAACATTCACATGAACTCGCAGATTAATTGACGCGTATTCCACCCAGAAAAAAGATTTTAGACCTGGAACGAGACATTTTTTATTTCCTGTGGGAATGAGTGCAAAGAAGAGTGACGAAGGAGCTAAAGAAGTTGGTGAGGCATTTGCTCTGGGAGTGCAGCGCTGCCGTAGACCTGTAGGCAACGCCCGGCTCCTTGCAATTCCTTTACTTACCAGCAAGGGAGGTCCTTACAGCACAGCTAGTGCTATATAGGGCGAGACCAAAGAAACAGATACCAGAATGTGACTTTGCAAATCAGTGGCTCACCCTGGCCGCCATCAAAGATGCCATTTGGACCTCCAGAAACTTGCTGGTAAGAAAGCACATGCAGACCCCCCCCCGTGGCTGTGATCAGGATGACTGCAGTATCTACTTTTGTTTTTGAATGTTAAACTTAAATGTCAAGTAGGTAAGTAGGTCTATGTTTTGAGCTCTTGTACACACTGTAGTGAGGAACGTAATGCCTAATTAACCCTCTGAGCCCGAGACACTCGCCCACGAGTAAAAAAGTACCTCTGATTCATAGTTTAATAACTTTTGAACCATACAAGTGATTTACTCACTTTCGGTTTTGTTTGAATCCTGACGCTTTCGGCTTTACGGCGGTCTTTTCCGGGTCTTTCTAGCCTCTACAGGGGATTTTCTATCCAGCCTGGAACTTCAGCCTCTTTGGGCTTTAAATCCATACTGTTATATCCAAGATTGGTCCACTTTATATCCATAATTCATCGCGTTTTGGCTCATTTTCCGCCGCTAGATCGTTCCTCAGCGTCTGCCCTGTCTGTCCCGTCTGTTGTTTCAGGAAGTGCATGCCCATATATGGGAGATAAAGGCAAACTCTTGTATGGAAGGCCAGAGGGGACAAAAATGCCTATATACTCTATGGAAGGCCAAATGGTGCACTATTTAGACACATATTTGCTTGTATAACATTGCTGTGGGTGTAATATCAATAAACATGACATTATTATGTTGATTATTGGCATAAGTAAATGTCATGAGAGCAAAACGTCTTGACTTTTTTGGAAAAAATGCATGTATTTTGTCAACTGTATAAGTTATAATGATTATTTCTTCACAGTGTGACTCCCAAGACATATGAGAAGTGTTTTAGAATGGAAAATGGCTTATTCATTAAGTATCTGTCTGTGATATCAATACATATCTGGAAGATTCATTTATTTATTTATTTATTTATTTATTTATCTTTAAGGCCCTACAACCATTTTTAACATGCAAGTGACCTCACTGCAACCCAAATATTCTAATAACCCAGTTTTTCCTGAAAAAAAATGATGTTCATATCTTGACTGTAGACAACAGGGTTGATGTTTTACAAGCTTTTTTATAAAATAAATCCAGACGGAAATTAAACTGTAAAAATGGCCTCAGGGCCCAGAGTGTTAACCGCAAGATTAGCAGTTCCATCCCAGTGTAAAAACCCCTGTAAATTACCAGACTAAAATGTGCCAGCATTTTACGATCATGGCCTGTGCTGACCTCCTGTTCCTCAGATCAAACTAAAGTCTGGTGACAATGCAGGTTCAAATTCTAAAACTTCAACCTATTGTTCTAGAACATTCCAGAACTTCAACCTATTGTTCTAGAACTGCAACTTAACATTCCAGAACTGCAGTTTAAAATAAATTTGATTTGTATATGCATTAATCAAAAAGAAAGTTGATGTGTATATGCATTAGTAAGTAGACCTTGTGGCGCAACGGCAGACTGTCAGTAGAAATAAACCTTTCGTTGTAAGAAAAGTTGTTTAATTTGTTATGAATCTATTGATTCGTTAACGTTAGATCCATCAAGCCTCAATGATTTTCTGTGAATGAATGCAGAATGCAGAATCTGTTGAGTTGTCTTAGTCGTGCGTCAAATGCAACGTACAGTAGATGTATGACGTAAACAATAATAAGTATAACTCCAGTGAAATGATGTGAAAGTTGAGGACTAGATGAGGACTGGATTAAAGCTGATTCTGGTTTCCAACTTCACCCCAGGTGTGTTTGTTAAAACACAGACAGAGACAACTTCTCTCTAGCTAAGTTTCTATCCACTTGTCAATTGAATTACAGTATCTGAAGTTTGGTCAAAAAAAAAAAAACTCATGCGAATAAAGCTGGTGAAAGTGTTGATTAATATCAACGTGCAACCCAGCTAACAGGTGAAGAACACACCAAAACCACTAGCTAACTTACTTTAAATGTGAAGAACTATAGACCAATACAACAGGCTTAAGTGAACTGACAACATGAGTTATACGACTTACAGTTCTCAAAGACGCACACACACAATATCAGCTGATTACCCTCCGGACAGCTAGTCTCCTTTTCATTTCTCTCACTTTTCTCTCCGCGTAGCGCGCACCCGCTCGCGGTGTGAGGCGCGTGTCCGCGCTATTTTCCGACATAACCTCTTGTACAAAACGAAAGTAACGAGCCAATTTTTAAAATGTAAGGAGTAGAAAGTACCGATATTTGTGTTAAAATGTAAGGAGTAGAAGTAAAAAGTCACCACAAAAATAAATAGTAAAGTAAAGTAAAAATATCAGAAAAATCTACTTGAGTACAGTAACGAAGTACTTGTACTTTGTTACTTCCCATCTCTGGCAACCTCACTAAGTAACATCAGAGAAACTGGCTTAAATTCCTCAAACACAGCTGAGTGTGTAGGAGAAGCAGATAAAAAGACCTTAAAATTGGCGATAGCTCAGTTGGTAGAGCGGGTGCCCATATATAGAGGTTTACTCCTCGACGCAGCCGGCTCGGGTTCGAATCCAGCCTGTGGCCCTTTGCTGCATGGCACTCCCCCTCTCTCTCCCCTTTCATATCTCAAACTGTCCTGTCAATTAAAGGCCTAAAATGCCCAAAAAATAATCTAAAAAAAAAGACCTTAAAATTAGCATTAGGTTATTTTCCTGATAGATGCTACTTTGTCAATAAAATAAGCGAGACATTTCTCACATGTACTAATTGACCCATCTGTCGGAGCAGAGGTGCATGGATTTATGACAGAGTTAATAGAATTAAAGAACAATCTAGGTTCGTAGCAATTGCTAGCTATGACAGAAGAGAAATGCTGCATCTTCGCCACCTTCACAGCATTCTGGTATGTGATAGACTGTCCCTTAATACACCCAGTGACACATGTAGATTGTCTTTCCATCTTCGTTCAGCTTGTCTGCAGTGTTGCCTAAGGGCCCTTGTGGTGTCATTTAGCCAGGGGTCCGCCTTAGGTTTAACAGCTTTAATTTGATAAGGGGCAATAGAGTCTAGGATTTCAGTGCATGTGGAATGGAACTCAGAGAGAATGTTATCTGGGGAAGAGGGAGAGACCAGACCATTCTTGGCATAAAACTGTGAGCTCACAAACGCAGATGCAAACTCTCCAGCTGAAGAGGAAGTGATGCAGCAGCGCCTAGAAGCTGAGGAGACAGGCTTAATTGCGGATGGTGGAACACGTCTATGTCTGTGGATCCTCATGGAGGCAGCTTGATTGATTGTCATGTTCTCTTATTTGTGCGATATAACAGAGATCTAGTGTTTTATCAAACCGGGTTGGGAAAGTAACCTTTCTGGTTACTTTTTGACAAATAAAGCAAGTAACATCACTCGAAGAAAGTTACTGGCTGGGAATCAAAGTCATATCAACTGCTTGGCAGGCAGCTATGCTCACCACTGTACCACCATCTCTGGACAAAATAACCTTCACTGCAAATCTTGAAAAACATCTGGTTATTGAGACTCAAACATAAATGCTCAGAGATGCATCGGTGGCTTCCAGTACCTATGAGACATTACAAGATTGTCAATGAAGGCACATCTGCCATTTGGTATAAAGGGATGTGTGACCACAATTAAATCATGGCTTTCGTTGTCAGCAGGACTCAAACCTGCAAAGGGGAGACCCCAATGGATTTCAAGTCCATCGCCTTAACCACTCGGCCACGACAACCTGAAAAGGAATGCAATGCCGATTTGCACTAACATTGATAACCTATTCAAGGCAAGGCAGCTTTATTTCATAGCACTTTTCAGCAACAGGGAAATTCAAAGTGCTTTACACAAAAACAGTTAAAAAAACAGTTAAAAAATAAAAATAGATAAAACACAAGAATAAAAGTTACAGTGCAGTTTACAAAATTAATCATTAAAGAAATGAACAACCATTTAAAGAAAGGCAACATCAAAAAGAAAGGTCTTCAGCCTTGATTTAAAAGAACTGAGAGTAGCAGCGGATCTACAGGTTTCTGGGAGTTTATTCCAGATATGAGGAGCATAGAAACTGAAAGCTGCTTCACCCTGTTTAGTTCTGACTCTGGGGACAGAAAGCAGACCTGTCCCAGATGACCTGAGAGGTCTGGGGGGGTCATAGTGTAGTAACAGATCAGAAATGTATTTTATGTATGTATCAATTCTTTGAGGCACAGAAAGCCAATAAAGACTTCAGAACTGGAGTGATGTGATCCAGTCTCTTGGTCTTAGTGAGGACTCGAGCAGCAGCGTTCTGAATCAGCTGCAGCTGTCTGATGGATTTTTTTAGTGAAACCTGTAAAGACACGGTTACAGTAATCAAGTCTACTGAAGATGACTACACCAAGATTTCTGGCTTTGTCTGTTTTTTTTAACATTGTTGTTTGAAGCTGAGCACAGACTTTTAATCGTTCCTCTTTTGCTCCATAAACAACAACCTCAGTTTTTCCTTCATTTAATTTCAGAAAGTTCTGGCACAACCAGCCGTTAATTTGTTAAATGCACTTAGTCAGTTTTTGTATTGGACTATAGTCCCCTGGCTATAAGGTTATGTAAATTTGTGTGTCGTCCGCATATTTATAGTAAATTAGTTTGTTGTTTTCCACAATCTGAGCCAGTGGAAGCATGTTAAGAACCAGTATTAATGCAAAGAAAGAGCTGGAGCATTTATTGAAGAGAATAAGTAGGCTGACACTGAAGTATTGAGACAACAGTGACTGAAAATCTAATTCAATCTACATATCGGTCTTCTTAAAGATCTAAATAGATTTTCTCACCTCAGAGTCATCTGGAGCACGTAAAGATTAGCTTCTGTCCCTCTGGACCCTGAGTGACAATCACTCTGCAGTGAATGAGATGCAGTTTCCCCCCCGCAGTCTAACCAAGACTATACTTTCAGAGATCATTTCTAGAGTTTCTGACTTGAGGAATGTGTTTCTAAAGTGTTTGGTGTCGCTGACCACGATGATGAGTCATGATATTCCTTTCTGAGCGTGAAGCTGACAGAGAGTAATGATTCATTTCATATGCGCTCAGTCATTGATGATCGTTCTTTACTTCTGAATGGAGTATTGATGAAGGGAATATGATCAGAGTGGTAGTAGCAGATCTGTGGAAACCCGACATGAGTGAAGCCAACAAGACCTACTAAGCTTTCTAATTAACTGAAGTTATAATCAGTCTCAAAGTACGTTTGGTCCATGGTAAACCAGGTTACTTGAAAGGGTCAACACCTACTATCTTGACTTTGTAATGCCATATGTCCAGTGTAAAAATATAAACTGAGTTAAGCCAAAATTCATTTTATTTCTACCTTTGCTTTTCCTACTTTGACAAGTCAAAAAGGTGCATTGTTTGAAAGCCCATCTCTACACATCCATGTTCCACTCCCACAGGTGTTTCCACTTGACTAATCAGACTGTGTGGCCTTTACAGGCTCAGCTTGATTGACATGTATTAAAGGGGTGGAACGGTACACTGAAGTCCCGGTGGACGGGATGGCGTGTTGTAACGAGGTTTGAGTCCATACAGCAAATACTTGAAGCCAGGTTACTCTACGAGTGGATACGAGGCATTGAAGGTGACGTGGAAATCCTGATTGATTCAGTTATTTTTTGGCCCTGTTTGTATTTGGATCTAAAGGCTGGTTAACCACTGTAGGGAGGAGACGTTGGACAGTTCTTTTTGTCTCGTTCCAGTGATTGGCATGTCTGGGTTATGGCGTTGGATATGCGTTAGCATGTTGGATGTATTTCCACTCACGTACCAACAACGCCGACCCACAGTCCTCGTTTTATCCACCACTTTCTCACCTGTACTACTGGAACTGACTGGGAAACCAAAGTTTCCCCGTGGGTCGCCACCACTCGCCGTAGGAGAGGCTGCTCTTCCTTAGTGCTGCTGGCTCGGACTCATATGAAGGGAAATATGGGGCAAAAGGTGAGAGCTTGCAGAACAAAAAAATCTGAACTGAATCTGAATGTGAAGTCACAGAAAAAGCACTCACAAATGTGTAGATTGATGTTTCCAGAACAGAATGACAGCTGCAAGCGTGTAGTGCAACATTTACTTGTGTACTGTTTTTTATTTTGGTTCATTTTCCATCACAACCACAACTCAGTGATGACAACCTCTCAAACTAATTTGTACCTGTGGACTGAGTCTGTGGAGCTCTGAGACAACACGACGGGGGGGGGATCAGGGTTCTATCACCAAATGAGGGACAACTCTGTCTGGCTTATTGATGTAGTATGGAAGCTACCGTTAGCTAACTAGCCAACGGCCGGGCCAACTCACAATCGGACTGAAAATTGTTCTTGAAAAAAATGCTAATAAACAGTAAAAAAAACTTTAAATAACACTAATATATGTCTTGTCCTGCCTATGCACCACCTGTCTGTACTTTGCATATCATATTACACTTTTCTGGTTAGACACAAACTGCATTTCATTGTCTTTGTACTTGTACTCTGCACAATGACAATAAAGTTGAATCTAATAAAAAAAAAAGATGGATGTCTTTGCACAAGAGCAGTACACACAAGTATGCACCGTTTGGGACGTCATTTTCTCTAACTCCAGTAACTGTGTGTGCTCAGCAACTTCCTATTATTTAACCCTCTGAGACCTAAGGTCATTTTTATAGCTCATTGTCCGTCTGCTTCTATTTTCTATAAAAGCTTGTAAAACCTCAACCCTGGTGTCTCCAGTCAAGAGATCAACATCATTTCTTTCAGAACAAACTGGGTTATTAGGATATTTGTGCTGCACTGAGGTCACTTGAATTTTAAAAATGGCTGTAGGACCTTAAAGGGAACGTGAATCTTCCAATTATGTATTGATATCACACACAGAGCAGTACGAGCTGAGCCAGTCTCCTCTAAAACACTTCTCATATGTCCTAGGAGTCACACTGGGAAGAAATAAACATTAGAACATATACAACTATGCATTTATTTTTAGCTTAATTTACCCAACAGAACAGCTTTGGAGTCATTGGAATGAGTTGAATGGTGGTCGTCTCGCTCCCCCCTAGCGCCTGTGAGCTGAAACCCCCCCCCCTTGCGACTTTCAGTTAGCGTGTCGCCGACTCAGCGTCAGGAAGTGTAGCGTGATATCAGGTCTTGCTAACAAGATAGCGATGGATTTCTTTTGGTGTTTTTCACAGTATCGTCATGACTGAGCCGGTAAAAGGGAAACAGAAACTTAAGAAAGCATTGTTGGAGGAACAGAGAAAGAGGAAACTGCAGACTGACCGAGGGAGGAGTCAGACACAAGGAAACAGAGGAGCTGCCTAATATTTATTCAGAAGCTGGAGGTGGAGCTCGATAGACAAAACCTGCAAGCTAACAGCCAAGAAATGGCCAGAACTGCATTGCTCCCCTTTACTTGAAGTGTTTTCCTCTTCACTGAGGTGTGGAGGTTGGAACAGTAGCTGAAGTCTAAATGCAGCAGGTTCAACCATCCTTTGGTCTGGGAACGAAGAGCTTGGTCGTTGTTAAGAACCAGTATTCATGCAAAGAAAGAACTGGAGCATTTATTGGAGAGAATAAGTAGGCTGACATTGACGTATTGAGACAACAGTGACTGAAAATCTAATTCAATCTACATATCGGTCTTAAAGATCTAAATAGTTTTTCTCACCTCAGAGTCATCTGGAGCACGTAACGATTAGCTTCTGTCCCTCTGAACCCTGAGTGACAATCACTCTGCAGTGAATCAGATGCAGTTTCCCCCCCCCCAGTCTAACCAAGACTATACTTCCAGGGATCATTTCTAGAGTTTCTGACTTGAGGAATGTGTTTCTAAAGTGTTTGGTCTCGCTGACCACAATGATGAGTTGTGATATTCCTTTCTGAGCGTGAAGCTGACAGAGAGTAATGATTCACTTCATATGCTCTCTGTCATTGATGATTGTTCTTTGTTTCTTTATGGAGCACTGAGGAAGGGAATATGATCAGAGTGGTGATAGTAGTAAATATGTGAAAAACTAACATCAGTGAAGGTAATAAAACATGCTAAGCTTTCTGATTAACTGAAGTTATAGTCAGTCTTGAAGTATGTTTAGTCCATGGTGGACATGGTTACTTGAAAGGGTTAACACCTACTTTGTAATGCCTTATGTCCCGTGTAAAAACGTAAACCGAGTTAAGCCATAATTCATTTTTATTTCTACCTTTGCTTTTCCTACTTTGACATGTCAAAAAGGTGCGTTGTTTGAAAGTCCATCTCTACACATCCATGTTCCACTCCCACAGGTGTTTCCACTTGACTAATCAGACTGTGTGGCCTTCACAGGCTAAGCTTGATTGACATGTATTAAAGGGGTGGAACGGTACACTGAAGTCTCGGTGGATGGGATGGCATGTTGGACTGAAAAGAAATACATTGGTGGAGACAGATGACTTCCAGTACCTATGAGATAACACAATATTGTTTGTGAAGGCACATCTGTAGTTTGGTATACTGTAATGATTTATCAGTTTTCTACTATTCTTGAAGAATGCCTCTCGTTGTCATCAGGATTTGAACCTATGCGGGGAAGACCCCAATGGATTTCTAGTCCATCGCCTTAACCACTCGGCCACGACAACCTGAAACTTAATGCTATACCTATTTGCACAAATGTCCATAAACTTTCTAATTGGTTAGTAGTAGTTACCAGACACGGGCAAATTGCAAATTGTAGTGGACTGCCTGTGTCTGTGGATCCTCGTGGAGCTTGATTGATTGATATGCTTACTTATTTGTACCATAACAGAAATTTAATATTTTATCAAATCTGGGTTGGGCGAGTAACTTTTCTGGTTACTGCTTGACAAATAAAGCAAGCAAACACACAACAAAAGCGACTGCGATAGCTGGGAATCAAACCCAGGTCAACTGTTTAGAAGGCAGCTATGCTCACCACTATACCACCATCACTGGACAATGCAGTGTATGTTCTTAAACCTGTAAGCTCACTTTAAACTAGATGTGGACAGTTGATAGGTTGATTTTTTTCACCTGTGCTGTGGATTAAAAACAGGTTCCACTGAGATTTGAACTCAGATCACTGGATTCAGAGTCCAGAGTGCTAACCATTACACCATGGAACCTTTAAAAGTGTTTCAAGGGTTTGCTAGGCAGTTTCTTTCCTAATATCCACATGCGTGATGTTAAGGCACACATCAATCACAACGAAGATGAAAAAGCAACAATTACTGGCCAACTTAAGTCATTTAGTTAGCTAAGCATTCAGAGGATGTGGGAAAAAGCAAGTCAAGAACAGGTTTTAAAGGACTTGCCACAGACAGTGAATACAGCAGTAGATATGTCTACTGTGTACAAACACATGGTAACTTTACATGTGTTGACCATAAAGATGCTCACAAAACGCTGTACTTGCAATTGCGTTTCTTGCGCACATTCATGTCCTCTTAAATACAAAGAACTGCTAAGTTCTCTATTCCCAATATCATTGGGAATATCATGTCATATCAGGTCTCAGAAAAAGAATAGTTGTCAGAAGTGGGATTTGAACCCACGCCTCCAGTGGAGACTGCGACCTGAACGCAGCACCTTGGACCGCTCGGCCATCCTGACTGATACAACAAATGCTTCGTAGGACCCATCTCAAAAATTATAATATAGTAAATCAAACATGTCATGATATAGTAGGTTCTCAGTCATCCATGTCATAGTTAACAAGGGAAGGTTTCTCAACTGTCAGCCCAAATATCTGGGCGTTCATGGAGACATGGAAGAAAGTCCCCAGGGTGGCAATGTGCTTGACAATGGCAATACATTGCACGGGATGTGAAGGCAATGTGCAATACAGGCCAAATCCTCTGGTGGGAATCAAGATCCACCAATGTTTCTGTCCACAATGTCCACCTGAATCACACAGAAAGGGTTGGACACAGTGACCACTCCCCCATCCATATCTGTCAGTTGAAAGCTGTGGAGAAAGGGGGGTTCCAAAGCTAAACGACGTAGAGTAGAAAATCAACAAATAATTGTGATAATTAATCGTGATCTCCATATTGATCAATCATTTTGGTCATAATCACGCAGCCCAAAGAGATCTAATGTTTTATCAAACCAGGTTGGTCAAGTAACCTTTCTGCTGACTTCTTGTAAAATAAAGCAAGTAACATCACTCAAAGAAAGCTACTGCGATGGCTGGGAATCAAACCCAGGTTAACTGCTTGGAAGGCAGCTATGCTCACCACTATACCACCATCACTGGGCAATACAATGTTCACTTCAAATCTTGTAATACATCTGGGCATTGAGACTGGAAATGCGCTCTATCATTGAGCTACAGGCCCTGATGATTCAGAAATTTCCTCCAGGGGGTCCTGTGTTATCACATTTCCAATAATGGGAAGTGTGTGTGTATGAGCTAGCTCCGTTTGATAGCTCAGTTGGTAGAGCAGAGGACTGTAGAGGCGTAAAGCTGAAATCCTTAGGTCGCTGTTTCAAATCCTGCTCGAAGGAACAGTCTTTTCCAGAGTTTCCCTTTAGGGATCAATAAAGTATTTGTGATTCTGATGTAGAGATGGACAGACGACCCAAAAGCATAATACTTCTTGCCGAGACATAACAAGAAACAAAAAAAAGATGTGAGTTAAAAAACCTTTTTTCAGGACACCCAAATTTTGTCGCTCAATAGGGCAGGCATCCAGGGCCAAATGTTTTACCATTTCATCCACTACAGGCCCCTAAGGAAACGTGTGACTGTGAACTCTTGTTACCCATAGGAAAACTCTGCTACAGCTACGATGACTGTTTATCTGTGTGGATTTTAAAATCTATCTGTCAACCCCGTCTTGCCCGTATTGGATGGAATGATGTCAATTTGCACTTTTTATCTGTTATACATAACCTGGATGCAACAAAGAACCCTTTTCTCCTGTTTTGTACACAACCCAAAGTTTTACAAAACAAAAGATAACTTTCACCGAATCCCTCAGTTAAATCACAGTCAGTAACTTTACATGTGTTGACAATAAAGATGCTCACAAAACGCTGTACTTGTAATTTAGTTTCTCATGCACATTCATCTCCTCTTAAATACAAAAAACTGGTAAGTTCTTTATTCCCAATGTCATGTCTCAGACATTAGTTCCAAATGAAAAAAATTGTTGTCAGCAGTGGGATTTGAACCCACGCCTCCAGTGGAGATTGCAACCTGAACGCAGCGCCTTGGACCGCTCGGCCATCCTGACTGATCTTACAGATGTTCAGTAGGACCTGTCTCAAAAAAATATAATATAGTGAATTAAACATGTCATGATATAGTAGGTTCTCAGTCATCCATGTCATAGTTAACAAGGGAAGGTTTCTCAACTGTCAGCCCAAATATCTGGGCGTTCATAGAGACATGGAAGAACGTCACCAGGGTGGCAATGTGCTTTACAATGGCTATACATTGCACGCGATATGAAGGGAATGTGCAATACAGGCCAAATCCTCTGTTGGGAATCAAGATCCACCGATGTTTCAGTCCACAATGTCCACCTGAATCCAGAAATGTCCCTGCCAGATGGGAAATAGACTGACAATTGGGTCAACATTGTGCAAATGTCTTCAAAATGTCCAACTGAGTCCACAAATATACCTGCCAGATGGGAAATAAACTGATAACTGTCTTCATCGTCTAAACGTGTCAAATATTGTCGTATAATGCAGACCTTGAGTCCAGATGTGTCCGTTTTGGTTCCTGATCCATGCTATTACCCCAAAGGTTCACAACTAGGCCGAGGGCAACAGGACTTGGTAAAAGGTCCTCCACAGAAGTTTTGTATCTCATTCAAGAGACTTCTTTAGTTGTTTTGTTTACACAGAAAGGGTTGGACACAGTGCCCAGTGAACAAGGACATTAAACCTGTAAGCTTACTTTAAACTAGATGTGGAAAGTTGAAAGGTTGATCTTTTCCACCTATACTGTGGCTTAAAAACAAGTTCCACTGAGATTTGAACTTAGATCGCTGGATTCAGAGTCCAGAGTGCTAACCATTACACCATGGAACCTTTAAATATTTTTCATGGGTTTGCTAGGCAGTTTCTTTCATAATATCCACATGTGTGATATTGAATGCACAACAATCACAACGAAGATGAAAAAGCAACAATTACTGGCTATTAAACCATTAAAGGACATTAGACTTGTCCGCTTTTTTTTAAACTAGATGTGGAAATTTGAAAGGTTGATTTTGTTCACCTATACTGTGGCTTAAAACCAGGTTTCACCGAGATTTGAACTCAGAGCCCCGAGTGCTAACCATTACACCATGGAAACTTTAAAAGGTGTTGCAAGTCTCAATAATTATAATCTAGTAAATTAAACACGTCATGGTATGGTAGGGTCTCTAGTTAACAAGAGAAGGTTGATTTTTTTCAGTGGTGGAATTTGAACCGCATCAAGCGTTGGTGGTTCAGTGGTAGAATTCTTGCGTCCCACACGGGACACCCGGGTCTGATTCCCCGCCAATGCAGGTTTGCTTTACTACAATTCGGAATTAGCCTCTGCACAAAAGGGGCATGTTTGTGTGAAGGCAAAAAGATCACTTCTGGTAATATTAGCCTCTAGATTTCAGTCATGCATGTTTGCTTCATTTTGGTTGTTGGTGCACTAGGCAGCCCAAGAGACTGTGATCCGTGTTTGATGGAAAATGGATAAAATTACCTTTTTGCTGACACTTGTGAAAACATAATGGGGCCATGCAACGCAAACTGCATCAAGCATTGGTGGTTCAGCGGTAGAATTCTTGCGTCCCATGCGGGAGACCCGGGTCCAATTCCTGGCTAATGCAGCTTTCCTTTACTAATATTCGGAATTATCCTTGCACGAAACGGGCGTATTTGTGTGGAAAGCAAACACCTCATTTCTGGTTTCTTCTAGATTTCAGTCATGAAAATCAGGGCTAAGACCAAGGAGGGGGGGATATCCCTTGAAAGCTTCCTGTAAACAAGGGCTATTGTACTGCAAGCAACAATGGCTGCCGCATCGACCAGAGAGACTCATAAATGTAAATATTTTCATCTTAAATAATTGATTTAAAAATTACTACAGTCTTGTTTTGTGGTCTATACAGTCGTGTGCAAATGCCGTATGTAGGAAAGTATACACAGGAATAGATAGCAAGGACCTTTATTTTGAAACGCATGACAAGCCACGTGTTTTACATAGTAGAAGAAGAACTATGCCGGAGGAAACATGGTATCCAAGTTGGATTTTTTATTGATTTTCCCACGACAGCATTGGCTGCAAGTTTAGTATTTATTTCTGTCGGTACTACTTGCAGTATTCCTGTAGCTGTAAATTTAGTAAACCTTTCAATCATTAATCATTGAATTCACATTGTTTGTCACGTTTCTCTGCTAGCAATGCTATCTCGATGTTTATGCTAGCGCTATGTGTGTGAATTTACGTGACGCTATTAGCTTTACTTTGAAGTTTATGCTAGCGCTATGTGTGTGAATGGGTAGTTAGCACATTGTTCATCAGTTGTATAGTTAAAGATAGCTTAGTATGCTATAGCTATTTGCAGTAGAAGAGACTAAGCTTCCGTCTTTTTCTTTCTGTTTAGTTTTCACTCGTCAATTTCACCTGCCTGAAGATAATAAAAGGAGCAAGACGCTTGTTGTCCTGGTTCGTGAATTTGAGTTTGGCTTGATGTCAAACTGTGTCAACGTACTGGAAGTGCATGACACATAGGGAGAACAGTATAGTCATAATCTCTTGATGCATCACCCTCTCAAAGGTTCACCGGCAAAAAAGATTAGCAGAGGATGGTTTTGATCCATCGACCTCTGGGTTATGGGCACAGCATGCTTCCACTGCACCACTCTGCTGAAAATCACCCCAGATGGGACTTGAACCCACAATCCCTGGCTTAGGAGGCCAGTGCCTTATCCATTAAGCCTCTGAGGTTTTACGTTACCCAAATTCACCAGTTCAGTAGAAATACGTATGTCGGAACACGATCCGTCTTGCCTGGCGGATTAGCTGTTAGCCTCCATCGGAAAGCTAACAATGTTAGTTTAGCTAACAGCTAATTCGGCTAGGCAATAAAGCTGGTGTCCTGAAAAGTTGGATTTTTCTTTTTTATTAAATTAAGCAATTAAGATCAATTTCCAAAAGATGAGTTCAGGAAACTTGTTAAATGTATTGAAAAATCTTTCATAGCAATTGTAAAAAACTGTAATAGTATAGCTTACACACGCAGATGCAGTGCTAACTGTGTTAATAATTTTGGAAATTTGTTAAAAGTATTAAAAAAACTGTCATAGCAATTGTAAAAAACTGTAACTCCCTTTCATACAGTAGATGAGATTTGGATACTTTCTCAGACTGTGAAGGTAACCACATGGTGGAGGCCCAGACATTGTTTTGCTGCACCATAAGCTTATTCAACATGGATTATGTGGAGGTATAGCTCAGGGGTAGAGCATTTGACTGCAGATCAAGAGGTCCCCAGTTCAAATCTGGGTGCCCCCTCCAATGATGTGTGTAGGCTATCATCTCTGTGATTCTTGTTGATACTTGAAAATGCATGCATGTAACTAATGTTGCTTCTTTCCAGAAGCCCTTGTGCTTTCTCCCCTCTCAGACTTCCTTGGATTGTGGAGGAACCTGAGTAGTGGATGCAGCTGCTGCCGTGGTCCTGCTGGACGCCCTGTTACGCCCTGCACTATTACTGCTACTTATATTATTAATAGTTCTATTACCTTTACTGCTGCCATAATTACCACCGGCCATCTTTTCATTCCATTCTCTCTCTCTCTCACCCTCTCTCTCACCCTCTCCCCCAACTGGTTGTGTCAGATGACTGCCCTCCATGAGCCAGTTTTAGTCTGAGGTTTCTGCCTATTAAAAATAATTTTTTCCTAATATATGTAACAACAAATGCATGCTCTTTTGGGAATTGTTGGGTTTCTGTCATTTACACAGTGTGGTCTAGATCTTCACTATATGTAAACTGTCCTGAGATAACTTCTGTTAAGATTTCACTGTATAAATTTCTGGTATGGAGTTTGTGTAGTTGAGCAAAATTGAACTAGGGCAGAAGCATGGTCCACATAATTACACGTACGTAGACACTTTGAGCAATGCAGGATCCTTGTGTGGACCACATTTCTGTGCTTAGTGTTCACATCTATTGTAATTAACATAAATTCAGCTGGGCCTTTATAGAAGATTACACTGTTTTCTTTATTTTAACTCCCTTCCATACAGTAGATAAGATTTGGATACTTTCTCAGACTGTGAAGGTCAGCCATTGTTTTGCTGCACCATAATCATATTCAACATAGATTATAGATAGATAGAAGATGGAGTGTGTGGGGGTATAGCTCAGTGGTAGAGCATTTGACTGCAGATCAAGAGGTCCCCAGTTCAAATCTGGGTGCCCCCTGAAAGGATGTGTGTAGGCTATCATCTGATAGTAGTTGTCCATACTTGAAAAAAGCTTGCATGTAACTAATGTGGCTTCTTTCCAGAAGCCCTTGTGCTTTCTCCCCTCTCAGACTTCCTTGGATTGTGGTGGCATTTTTTAATAAAAGACTATACTGAGTGTTTATGATATACTGTAAGGAATTAAGAAAATACTGTAAGGGAGACACCAACCTGGAATGAATGTTCAGATGGCAATGAAATGATTCCAGAGACGTGGACCCTCTGGCACAACGATACTTGTTCAGGACAACACCCCCCTTCTTGATGGGACCCGTCTCTGTATAAAGCTGCACACCAGGCAGGTCCTGGATGCACTTGACGTGTTGTTGCTGCACACGCCAGATTGCTCCATGCACACCTGGTCCTGCAGTGGCAACCCCATGAGGTCCCTCCCGTTTGCCACTCCTAGCTCCTGCAGCAGCCGCTCAATGAGGCTGATGGTGGCCTCCTTTGGTCTGGCCACTCCCCAAACCTTGTCTGCAGCTTGCTGGACCCCTCACTGACGCAGAAGCCACAGTCCACATACAGTAGCAGTGTGGGTGCAATGGCTGACTGATGATAGAAGCTGGATGTGCATTGTCTTGTTCTTAAATGTCAATTGGATTCTGACTTTGAATTCAAATATTTGGCATCCAAGAAAATGTTGGAACTGATGATGCATCAGTCATTTTTTTGGTGGTTTCTTGGTCACAGCAACAAGCTTGATCATTGACATACAGATACCCACCACGTATCACAAAACTGTTGGGTGGGGCCTTATGTATTTGCTTGTATTACATCAAATGACCTGTATACCAATGACTGCAAAGATTAATATGTACATGGTTTGCAGAACTGTACTTTCTAATAGAGGTAAGGCACAAAAGAGTGATGAAGAAGCCAAAAGAGAAAATATGGAAAGGAGTGCGGGATCTGTTATTGTTTTTAGGAAGCAGATTTACAGCTATACACTTTGCAAATCAGTGGCTCACCCTGGCCGCCATCAAAGATGCCATTTGAACCTCCAGAAACTTGCTGGTAAGAAAGCACATGCAGAACGCAACCCAAAGTTTTACAAAACAAAATATAACTTTCCCCAAATCCCTCAGTTGAATCACAGTCAATATTTGTCTCACAAACCATCTCAATGTCCAATTTAAATAATTTATCCAACAGAATTGAAACTTTAACTTACCCCCGCTGTTTGAAATTGCTTCCTTGTCGTTTGGATTTCCGAGTGGAATCAGCGAGCCCTCCTTGGTGGGAAAATGCAAAGACATAACAAATTCAGTTGTTTCCTACAAGGAGAAGACACTGAGGAAAGATAGAGAAGTCATATACTCTGAGAGGCATTGGAAATCTTATCATGAATAATTAATATGAAAATCATTGGTTAAATGTAAATTTCCATTACAAGTTACTATTTGAAAAGATGAAAAGAATTGTTATTGAGATGGAGGCAGATGAAGTGTTTATGACCCATCAATGATGACAAAAGGATACATCCGCTGTCGGGGGTCTGATTTAAAGGAAATGCTACTTTTAAAAAGATTTGGGGTTTAGCGTTAAACTATTGAAGAAGAATTTGACAGATCTAAATCAAGTTCAGGTCTTACTCTTTCAAATATTGCACCTGAATTTGTCAAGTCCTGACCATTCCTTGACCGGGAATTGAACCCGGGCCGCGGCAGTGAGAGCATCCAATCCTAGCCACTAGACCATCAGGCAGTTGCATCTATCAAATTTATCTTTGTAGATGGGAGTTTACTTTTCACTTACTGGAATGACTCATGTATTTTTAGGCGAGGAATGGCGCCTGGCTAGAGCTTCAGAAGGCAGGACATGACAGATTACACATCTGTCACATAGTCAGTTTGTATTCTTAAATACCAAGTCTCTTGCTGTTCCTTGACTAGTTGGCCACCCCTGCTCTGCATCGCTCCAGGTAAGTAGAAAACAATCTGCAATTATGCACCTTTGCATTGCACTAAAATGTCAAAATTTGGACCTGAATCCAACAATAACATTACTTGACAATCACATACATTGGTTTTCAGGTAAAAAATGTTGGTCAGGGTTAGTTACTGCCTACAATATAGCTGTAATAAGTTTTGCTTAATCATTATAAAACATTGACAAACCAACCAACAGAATGGGGAACATAACGTTAGCATTAACCGGAGGTAAAGTTAGCCAAAATGCGTCAACTGCTAGCTAATAAGCTAGCTGCAACCATCCTTAAACTTCCAGAATATGGGTTACATTGTATTTCAAGCAATGGTCTGACAGTAAAGTAAAAAAGATGTCCTGAACAGCGCATGTAGAACGAGTTGTGTTAGCTTTACCGAACGTCGTAATTAGAGCTAGCTTATCCTCACCACGGGGAAAATGTGAGGTTGGAGCGAGACTAAGGGCGTTTCTCAATATGTGTTCTTCTATGGACTTGTGTCCTTGTGTTCTTGTGAAACGTCATGTTTGGTGGCCAAAGTACTGACCCAATACACAAGTTAGCAATTCGCCAAGAACAGTTAAAATCCCCGGATGTGATCTCGACACGCCCATTTTACCAAGGATACATCGGATGGTGACTTGTGTGAACTTGGCCGGGCAGGTATCCCAGCATTCAATTCGGGTGTAAAGCGCTTATGGTTTCCGGTACCCAGATACTACAGAAGTGGTAAGTTTTTCACAAATTAGGCTACTTAATATTAAATCCATAAATTCATTTTTTAGACGTTTTAAGGCGAGAAGTCAGCTGTGTAGATTTACAATATAGGCAGTTTAACGTAAATGTATGGTGAATTAAAAAAGCCTTCGGAGTTTGAAAGCTCCGCAAACCCTCTCGAGCCGGTCAATCAGTCAGCTCACAGACCCCTCTGGCCCCTCATTTAGACAGACCACCTCAGCAGCAACGATGGCAGAAGAAAGCCAGGTCCACAATTGTAAGATATTTAAACAATTTTTACCGCTGTTATTCTGCCGTTACAGTCTGCGTTTTGTTCTGTGTATGGTTGGAATTGTTTTTGTTTTTATCAAGGGACAACTGAGGAAACAAGAGCGTTGATTGAATGGCGCAGTGCCAATGACCGCCTGTTTACTGGCAAGAGGAATTCAAGTAAAAGTGGATGGGAGTGAGTCTGCATAATAATAATAATAATAATAATATTAAAAACGCCATTTATGGCACTCAACGTCACCTCCCTTACAAAAATGCATGCAAGAATTTCAGATTGTAAAAATCCATCACATCCTGCATAATTATGAATATTCCTGCAGAAGTTCTGCAGGACTTGGGCTTACATCAGATAAGATCAGTACTAAAGCGAACAATAACCACAAAAGCACCAGGCATTTTTGATGTAGTTGTGTTATGACAATGCATGTCGGTCGTGCAGGTATTTAAGTGACAGGTAGAAATGTACGTTATTTTTTTGGGATACTCAGTAAATTACACCACGCTCAAATGTTATATTTCTTGTTAGTGCTAGTAGTATTACTAATGTCGGTGAGGTTGTCCTGTTTTTGTTTTTGTCCAGTGTCTTCATAAGCAAGTCTGGCATGACTATAACTGTGAAACAGGCAATGAAGAAATGGAATAATTTAAAAGAGAAATATAAGGTAACCTACCATTGTTTCAGTGGTGAAGTTGTAGGGCATGCTTTTAATTTAACATAGGATTAAAAAGATCATTCCGGTATGCAACTATTTGAACTCGTGTAGAAACTAATAATGCAAATTAAATAATGTAAATTTGTTTATGTTTAGGAACTTAGGGATCCTCCTACAGGAAAAGGGGTGGAGGCAGGTGGGGTGACCGCTGCAACCTGGCAGTGGTACAGTCTGATGGATGCAGCACTCCAGGGGCAGCACTCTATAAGTCCGCCTCTGGTAGTTGCTGCAAATCTCTCAGCCACTACAGGTGGGGTTGTCACCTCCCCGTCCTCCTCGTCGCGCAGTGAGCAGGCCAACCCGCCACCGAATAAGAGGGCCAGGGTCAGTGAGGCACTCCTGGAGTTCATGAAGGAGCAGGCAGAGAGGGAAGAGGCCAGAGAGCAGCAGGCAGTGGCGAGGGAAGAGGACAGGGCTGAGCGATACCTGTCTCTCTTTGAGAAACTTGTTAATAAATTCTAAAATGTTAAAATGAAATTTATTATTTTAGTTCATACCTCTCTTTGGTAGTTTACAAATTTGCTTTATTTACATTAAATAAATAAATACATAATACTGACAAACTGAGATTGAGTCTTTATGGTACAGATATTAACAGTTTTACATTGTGTTAACATGCTGTGGCATGTCATTTAAAGGAAGGGGACAATTTACAATTTCTAATGAGCTGCTTCTTTCTAAGAAGTAGAAGTACTTGCTTTTATTAAGGGTTTATTTCCATTGGCATTATATGAAGTCTGTATAGAAACACAGTAATTTTCCCTTATAACAAAAGGATTTAACTTATTAAAGGAAGAATGTAACTTTGATTGCAACGACGACACTTGCATTTCACATGACATAATCATTTATTGCTCATAGTCATGCTCCCTTAGAAATGCAGGCAGCTCTCCAGGGGCAGACACCTGTGCAGCAAGTCTTGCACGAAGATGAATGCCGGAGAGTTCCTGATCACCTTGATCAGGAACGTTACCCTGATGTTCTTCATCCTCCTCTTCCTCGTCCTCCTCCAGAATATCCCCGGTCAACAGACAAAGGTTGTGGAGGATGCAGCATGCTGAGATGACTTTTGGGGCAAATAGAGGCCGGATCTCCAAAGCCCTCAGGAATATTGCTCGCCAGCGGGTTTTAAGCATGCCAAAGCAGCGCTCGATGATGCTCCTGGCCTTGGCATGGTGCTTGTTAAAGCGTGCTTGAACTTGGCCTTATGAATAAAAAAGGTTACATTAAATGTATGTAGTGTTTCAATTGCAAATAAACATTTGTAATATTGTGTATTCTCACCGGCTACAGGCTGCCGGTATGGCGTCATGATGGTGACCGGATGCTGCAGACATGGGTACCCCCCATCTCCAAGGAGAAAGAAGCCAGGTGGTGGATACAGAGACTCCTTGTACATCGGTGACCTCCGGAGGACAAGGGCGTCATGGACTGACCCTGTGTTGCCAACGTATGTATCCAGGAATTTTCCTCTGCTGTCACACACCCCCTGAAGGATAACTGAAGGGAAGAGCTTGCGATTAATGTAGCACCTCTTTTGTGGTTCAGCAGGTGGGACAATTCGGATGTGGCATCCATCTATTGCACCAGCCACATAGCGGAAGGCCTCATGACCAGCCATGTGAGCAAAGCCTGCTCCCACCTCCTCCATCTCATCTGGCTTGGGGAAATGAATTATATTGTGCAGGATGGCCATCATGTGTTCCACCACACTGTGAACAATTCGTCCAACAGTGGCTCTCGGAATGGCAAAGATGTCTGCTGTGACTCTGTACGAGGTGCCACATGCGAGCCAGTACAGGCAAACGGCTACCTCGATGTCATGGCTCCATCCGTGTGACTTTTGCCGTGGTAACATCTGGACCAGCACGTTGATGGTGTCCCTGGAGAGCCTAAAGGCTGGCCTTAGGTCAGCCTCAGAGAAAAATGTTTGCAGGATAGGCACGCAGTCATTCACTTGTGCATATCTTTGAGAAGGAGTTTGATCCTGTAAAAAAAAATATATATATATATATATATATATATATATATATATATATATGTATAATATCAACTGTTCATCATTTTTATAGTATTAATTGATTCATTATCTTTCAATGTCTGTTTTTTCATAAATGGTCAACATACATGTCATGTATTTAATTATGTGAAGTTAAATGTAATATTTACTATGTTTGTTTATCAGGCTGTCAAATTTACAACATTATTAAATTACTAAAATGTCACTTCTGTGCATTCCATTATTCTATTCTGGTAATTAATTTGTCATAGAAAACCGTTTCATTCAGTTTCAACTGTTAATACAATGTACTGTTGCAATCATCAGCTGTTCCTCCAAGGACTTATTGCCATCCTTAGAATTAAAGATTTTTTTAAAACATTTCTTTGCTTATGTTTTCCTATAGTCCATTTCAGAATGTGGGCTATACAGAAACATTAAGGTTACTTAATTCATGGTACAAAGATTATCTAATTTATTTAATCTGCAAAATGAACCTGTATCTCTTAATATAAGTTTAGGTAAATGTGTATAGAGGTAGTTGTGCAAATTACTACAATAAATAAAGTACACATTATTAAATCTATGCCATTACATTACCTACTCACCACTGAATGGATTAGGAAGCTGTGGTAACCAACTCTATTCATTCCAGGATATGTTTTTTCTAGAAATTAAGCCTGACTGTATGGGAGAAGGCTATTATAATAGCTTTTATCATCACATTTTTGCCCATCATTGTCGTGATGGGCAACACTGCTTTAGGTAGGATATATATATATATAACAATGTATATGATACTTACATAGCCAGAGACAAAAGCTGAAATAGCCAGACGCCGTTTCATCCTCCTCCTCATCCTGTCTCTCCTCACTCGCAGGCTCCTCCTCAGCTCAGCAGCCTCCTCTTCTGCTTGTCGATAAAGTATACCGACGGCAATGGCTAACTTTATCCGGTCCATCTATACTTGTAATACCTATTTTGACGTTTCGTTTCTGCTTTCAATGAAAAGTGAATCACGAACAATGTTACAAGTTTTTTTTTCCCGCCGTTGTGTCGTTATTTATACAGTTATTGGCCCGTGAAACTTAAAAGCACTTTAAATGAAAACATAAAACATCAAAGGCGGTGTGAAAGGTGACCGTCCATGTTTTATTATGACTACACACATCAAAGCAAACTATAAAGTAGTAGCGCCCTCTTTGCTGGGGGTGTTGCGCAATAACAGGAAGAACGCTCCGTCTCAAAACTGACAACAGCGTGTTGTGTGCTTCTGAACTTGCGAGTTTAGTCTCCCAGGTACAGCTAGCAAGTACGGTCTCCCCAAGAACACAAGTCCGTTCTTTGCTTACTTGGTATTGAGAAACGCCCTGGGTCTGAACGAGGTTTCTGCCTAAAAGGAAGTTTTTCCTCGCCACTGTCGCACTGTTGCTTGCTCTGGAGGAGACTACTAGAACTGTTGGGTCCTTGTAAATTCTGGAGTGTGGTCTAGACCTGCTCTCTCTGTATAGTGTCTTGAGATAACTCTTGTTGTGAATTGATACTATAAATAAAATTGAATTGATTTGAATTAGAATTAAAGTAGGTCAACAGATTTAAAAAAAAATGTATTTTTACTGTAACACTGAACACATTCAAAATAAATTATTTAACGGTTACAAAAAAACAACAACGGAAAACTACAAAATAATATGTAATATAGAGTATACATAATTAAATCAACCTGACATGTGTAGTAATAACAATAACAGAACTTTTCTTTCTTAAATATTATTTAAATATTTAAAATCCTGAAAATGTAGAAAGTAAGTGTGTGTATGTGTGTGTGTGTTTGTATATGTGTTAATATTGTGAGTACATTTCTTGAGTTATGATTGTATGAAATTATGGTTTAAGTAATGATAAATGTATATATTAACTCAGTGTTCACATCACTCCAGTTTGGAGGTCTTTACACTGTTTTCCTGCCCCTCAAAGAATGTATTTCAAAATGCTACTGCATACACACAACCACGGGGTCCAGTTTGAAATATACACAAGTTATACTTTAAATATCAACATATTATTTAAATAAAAAATGGGCGTGTACAGGGAGGGATAAGAGGCTGATTCATATATTTACATGACCTGCAGGCGGCGGCCTTCTGTCTTTTAGACTTTCAATCTGAAAAGCCCTGGCTCAAAGGAAACCGGAAGTGTAGGACAGGCGGCGGGATAGCTGTGTGTTTTGTTTGCTGCCGAGCTTCTAGATGAGTTTTTTCGGAGACAGAGCTTCAGGTGAACCCGCACGTGTTCAGGTAAATATCTTAATAACTGCTTTGTTACACCAGCCAGAGTGCGTGCGAACAATAAGCGAATAGAAGGCCGAGCGGCGCATGCGTTAATACACCGGGCTAGCTCCGCTGTTAGCCACGAAGCTAACTACTAGCTCCGCTGTTAGCTTCGTGGCTAACTGCTAATGTTAACGTCTCAGCTCTCTGCTAAGATTGGCTCAGATTATGGAGAAAAACAAAATAAGTTACCATAGTTATGCGGATGACACACAAATGTACATAACCTTATCGCCAGGGGACTATAGTCAAATACAAAAACTGACTAACTGCATCAAACAAATTAACGACTGGATGTGCCAGAACTTTCTGAAATTAAATGAAGGAAAAACTGAGGTAGTTGTTTTTGGAAAAAAAGAGGAACGATTAAAAGTCTGCGCTCAGCTTCAAACAACAATGTTAAAAACAACAGACAAAGCCAGAATCTTGGTGTAGTCATGGACTCAGACCTGAACTTTAACAGCCACATTAAGACAATTACAAAGTCAGCCTACTATCACCTAAAGAACATATCAAGGGTTAAAGGACTTATGTGTCAACAGGACTTGGAAAAACTGGTCCATGCTTTCATCTTCAGTAGACTTGACTACTGTAACGGGTCTTTACAGGTCTCCCTAAAAAATCAATCAGACAGCTACAGCTGATTCAGAACGCTGCTGCTCGAGTCCTCACTAAGACCAAGAGACTGGATCACATCACTCCAGTTCTGAAGTCTTTACACTGGCTTCCTGTGTCTCAAGAATTGATTTCAAAGTACTCTTGCTAGTTTATAAATCCCTTACGGTTTAGGTCCAAAATACATTTCTGATCTGCTACTACACTATGACACCCCCAGACCTCTCAGGCCATCTGGGACAGGTCTACTTTCTGTCCCCAGAGTCAGAACTAAACAGGGTGAAGCAGCTTTCAGTTTCTATGCTCCTCATATCTGGAATAAACTCCCAGAAACCTGTAGATCCGCTGCTACTCTCAGTTCTTTTAAATCAAGGCTGAAGACCTTCCTTTTTGATGCTGCCTTTCTTTAAATGAATGCTCATTTCTTTAAATTTCTTATGCTGCACTGTAACTTTTATTCTTGTGTTTTATGTGTCCTAATGTTTCTATTTTGTTTTTAACTGTCTATTCATGTGTTTTATTGGTTTTTAATGCTTATGACTTTTAACTGTTTGTACTTCTGTTTTATCTGTTTAACTGATTTTGTGTAAAGCACTTTGAATTGCCCTGTTGCTGAAATGTGCTCTACAAATAAAGCTGCCTTGCCTTGCCTTGTACTCGCAGTTGATCTGGGTTTGATTCCCAGTCTTTGCATTAGTTTTCTTTGAGTGATGTTACTTGCTTTATTTTTCAAGATGTAACCAGAAAGGTTGCTTGCCCAACCTGATTTAAACCAATATTAGATCTCTGTTATGGTACAAATAAGGCGGCATATCAATCAATCAAGCTGCCTCCACGAGGATCCACAGACACAGGCAGTCCACTACAATTTGCACTTCGCCCGTGTCTGGTATTACTGATCCTGTTGACTGTTGACTTGCTTCTTGTTTCTAACAGTGCAGACGCTTTGCTGCTTTCTTCTGCCTCTGTTTGCATTTTTTTGCTTATAATCTTGCTTTTCCTGGACTATACATTTTTTGTAGACATAGTAGGCTATTGCCAAATTTTTAAATTTTTGTGTGTGAGCGTGGCTCAATAGCTCAAGGTTGTCTTACAGTGACTTTACCTGAGACTTTTGTTTGGCTTCCTTTTTTGGCAAGCCTTTTGCACTTGAAAAACAAGTCTGCTGTCCTTAAATACAATGAACTGCTAAGTTCTTTATTCCCAATATCATGTCTCAGACATTAGTTTCAAATGAGAACAATTGTTGTCAGAAATGGGATTTGAACCCACGCCTCCAGTGGAGACTGCGACCTGAACGCAGCGCCTTGGACCGCTCGGCCATCCTGACTGATACAACAGATTTATAGTAGGACCTGTTTAAAAAATTATAATATAGTAAATTAAACATGTCATGATATAGTAGGTTCTCAGTCATCCATATCATAGTTAACAAGGGAAGGTTTCTCAACTGTCAGCCCAAATATAACAGGACGTTAAACCTGTAAGCTTACTTTATACTAGATGTGGAAAGTTGAATTTTTTTTCACTTGTGCTGTGGCTTAAAAACTGGTTCTACTGAGATTTGAACTCGGATCGCTGGATTCAGAGGCCAGAGTACTAACCGTTACACCATGGAACCTTTAAAAGTGTTTTAAGGGTTTGCTAGGCAGTTTCTGTCATAATATACACATGTGTGCTATTGAAGGCACACAAAAATCACAACAAAGATGAAAAAGCAACAATTATTGGCCAACTTATGTCCTTTGGCCAGACATAATTGCAAGCACTTTTTAGAGGTGGAGATTGAAACCCTGACATCTCAGTTTAATTTGCAGTAATGTATACACCTACATGTAAAATGCACCCATATTTAAATAAACACACGGTAGCGAAGTTTATGCAGTGTTTTCTAATTTTACTCTTGTTTTTTTCGTGAGTCAGTGCAAATATTAGTGCAAATCAGTATTGCAAGGCTTTTCAGGTTGTTGTGGCCGAGTGGTTAAGCTGATGGATTTAAAATCCATTGGGGTCTCCCGTCGCAGGTTCAAATCCTGCTGACAAGAGTGATGATACTTGCTTTATTTGTCAAAAAGAAACCAGAAAGGTTTCTCTCCCAACCCGGTTTGATAAAACATTAGATCCCTGTAATATTGCACAAATAAGGGAGCATAACAATCAATCAAGCTGCCTCCATGAGGGTCCACAGACATAGACATGTTCCACCACCTGCAACTAAGCCTGTCTCCTCACTTTTAGGTACCGCTTCATCACCTTCAGCTGGAGAGTTTGCATCTGCGTTTGTGAGCTCACAGTTTTATGCCAAGAATGGTCTGGTCTCTCCCTCTTCCCCAGATAACATTCACAAGGGCCCTTAGGCAACACTGCAGACAGGCTGAACAAAGATGGAAGGACAATCTACACGTGTCACCGGGTGTATTAAGTGACAGTCTATCACATACCAGAATGCTGTGAAGGTGGTGAAGATGCAGCATCTCTCTTCTGTCATAGCTAGCAATTGCCATGAACCTAGATTGTTATTTAATACTTTTAACGTCATAAATCCATGCAGCTCTGCTCCGACAGATGTGTCAATTAGTACATTGGAGAAATTTCTCGCTTATTTTATTGACAAAGTAGCATTTATCAGGAAAATAACCTAGTGTTTTAAGGTATTTTTACCTGCTTCTCCTACACACTCAGCTGTGTTTGAGGAATTTAAGCCCGTTTCTCTGATGTTACTTAGTGAGGTTGCACAACACATGAAACCTACCAACTGTCCCTTAGACATTCTCCCCGCTAGAATGTCGAAGGAGGTTTTTAATAGTACCATTCGTGCGAGTCTTCTTACTCTTTTTAAGTAAATTGCTAAGCCTGTACTTTGTTACTTTTACTTGAGCAAAGAAGTTAAATCAGTACTTCTACTTTTACCAGAGTATGTATTAACACAATTATCTGTACTTCTACTTGAGTACGGACAGTGAGTACTTTTACCATCTCTGACGGTCATTGGTATGCAGGTCACTTGATGTAATACAAGCAAATACGTAAGGCCCCACCCAACAGTTTTGTGATACGTGGCGTGTAACTGTATGTCAATGATCAAGCTTGTTGCGGTGACCAAGAAACCACCAGCAAAATGACTGATACATCATCAGTTACGAAATTTTCTTGGATAACAAATATTTAAATTCAAAGTCAGAATCCAATTGACATGTGTTGGAATTTAAAATGTTACATGTGCTTAAACATTATGTGTGATTTGTATTATACATTTAAGCTAAAAGGCAAAAGCATTACTTAACATAAATGTAGATATGTTGGTCATGCTTTAAGTTTGTTGTTATAAGTATATAGTTTGTTGTTGGTTGTTTGTTGCATTAAGTTGTTTTGCAATACTCTGTTCTATAACATAAGATGTTATGGTACATTCTGTTAGAATCCAGCTCTCCTAAATGTGTCAGAAGCAGAAGTGATTGTTAGGGATGCTTCCTGAATCTGGTTTCAGTCCTACTCTTATGTCCACTTATCTTTTGCTTTGCAAGTCCTGAACTGAGGGTCATAAACATTCAGTCACATTCCAACTGAAAGATAACGAATAAGCACACAAACACATCACATCACTGTGACCTGAAGACCCCACCCTATGTGGATAAGACCAGGGGTCCAAGAACCAATTTATCCTTCTGCAGAAGACCATAGAGCAGCCCAGATATAACCCAAGTGGCCTTACCTCTATCAGAAAGTACAGTTCTGCAAACCATGGACATATTAATCTTTATGGTCATTGGTATGCAGGTCACTTGATGTAATACAAGCAAATACATAAGGCACCACCCAACAGTTTTGTGATACGTGGCATGTAACTGTATGTCAATGATCAAGCTTGTTGCTGTGACCAAGAAACCACCAGCAAAATGACTGATACATCATCAGTTAGCCATTGCACCCCCACTGCTGCTGTATGTGGACTGTGGCTGCTGCATCAGTGAGGGGTCCAGCAAGCTGCAGACAAGGTTTGGGGAGTGGCCAGACCTCCACATACGGCTGGACATCTGGAACTTCACGCGAAGGCTGGCTGTCGGGTGTACCACTGACGCTCATTCCCTCTACCCCACCTTCATGATCTGTCTCTCTGCTGCATATTTGAGTGGGATGCAGGAGACCGTAATGGCACTTTACAGTGAATATGTAAAAGAGGATTTTCACAAATTGTGATAAAGGAATTTGATAAAGTATTGGCATTTTTCAATGAAGTATTGGCTTTTGCCTTGCAATAAGTGTTATTCCAATAACATAAACAAGCATACCGTTAGTTAAGGTCCGTGTGTGTGTCATGATGTGGAGAACAGCTGAGTGAAGGTAGTGTGGCTGAGCGGTCTAAGGCGCTGGCGTTAGACTCCAGTCTCTCTGGAGGTGTGGGTTCAAATCCCACCACTGCCATTTGCAAATTTTACATGGACAGCCAATGTGATGACCTGAAGTTGTATCAGATGAGGTCATCTCTTATGACATAGCTTGGTGAAGTACCTAAAGTCATAAGAGGCAACTTGGTAGACTCCTTTTTGACTCTTCTGTTTATATGTGTACTCGCAAGGCCCTGGCTATAATGACTACCCAATTGTAGGTGTTCAATGTGAAATACTCATTCATTGCCAAAATTGTCGGTAACTGTTACGGGGCGCATGTTGGCTAGCACGGTAGCGATACACTACCTATACCATCCAAAGACTGAGACTGTAGGTATATGTTAAATGCCCGTATATGTTTAACGTGTTCATATGTTTCGTTAATTTTCACACTGTTTAAAATCTTCAGTTAACCTAGCCAGTTAACCTAGCCAGTTAACCTAGCCATTCTCCATTTCACCACATGCTACTGCTGCATTCATCAATCCGTCATTCTGTGTAAAACCATACCAGACTTCACAAACATTACCTATTTACAATAACCACGCAACACTCAGATCTCTGTTAACTATGTGTCTGTTTATTTAGTTTCAAAGTGTAACACAGGTTAAACATTTGTCATATCAGCTTTGTTTCACCGGCGTCTTCTCGTTCTGTTTTAAGAATACAAACTGACTATGTGACAGATGTGTAATCTGTCATGTCCTGCCTTCTGAAGCTCTAGCCAGGCGCCATTCCTCGCCTAAAACAATGAGTCAGTCCAGTAAGTGAAAAGGAAACTCACATCTACAAAGATAAAATTGACACATGTGACTCCCTGATGGTCTAGTGGCTAGGATTTGGCGCTCTCACCGCCGCGGCCCGGGTTCGATTCCCGGTCAGGGAATGGTCAAGACTTAACACACTGTAAAAAAAGATGTAGTTTTACATACATTATCACAGCCTGAGCCAAGGACCAATCTTCCGCGTGACAGGCGGAGATACTGTCCATTATAGTAACGAGGAATGCCCAATCTCTATTTTTGGCACATCAATTGATAGGTGGCGCTATTCCAGCATTTATGCCACAGTAAATACATGAACATATATTTAGGTTTACTACATATTCGCTGTCACTCAAATCCATGACAAAGCATCTGTGACTGAATCCAGTTTAAAATCTCTTTGTGTCAAAAATTAACATGTCTAAGAGCATTTTAAACATTTACAGTAAAATATGAATGGTGCATTTCCCCACAAATCATTTTTCATCAATTTCTGTAGTGTAGTGGTTATCACACTTGCCTCACACGCAAAAGGTCCCCTGTTTGAAACAGGGCAGAAACACATTTCCTTGTTAATGTTGATTTCGCACATTTACACTCTGCTGAGTTGAACTCTAAATAACCTGCAAGGAAAAATATTCCTGACGTGAAATCGTGGCCAGACCTACTGCAGTTTCCATAGTGATCACATTAAGGAATTCAGGAAAATCCTGTTTGAAATTGATGCAGAATAACTAGTCCATGCATTTGTTACTTCTAAAATGGATTACTGCAATTCTTTATTGTCAGGCAACTCAAAAGAGTCCATAAAGACTCTTCAGCTGATCCAGAATGCTGCGGCACGTGTTCTGACAGGAACCAGGAAAAGAGATCACTTCTCTCCTGTTTTAGCTTCTCTGCATTGGCTTCCTGTGAAATCCAGAATATAGTTTAAAATCCCTTTTCTCACCTACAAAGCTCTTCATGTTCAGGCACCATCTTATCTTAAAGAGCTCATGGTACCTGATTACCTTATTACCACTGCACTCCCAGAATGCAGGGTTACTGGTGGTTCCTAGAGTCTCCAAAAGTAGAATGGGAGAGTGAGACTGTCCATTATACTAACAAGGATCGCCCAGGCTCAACTTTTGGTACATCAGATATAGATATATTTAGGTTTACTACATATTTGTATAAATACCATCACGTCTTTTGTCTGTAGTTTTCTATTCTGTCATGGATTAACTCTGTCTCCCCCACCTCTTTTTTTGTCTATTCTTACGTCTCGGCACCAGCTGTTGCTAGAAGTATTATGCTTTTGGGTCGTCCGTCTATCTCTACATACGTATGCAACTCCCATTCTTGTGAATGTGATAACACAGGACCCCCTGGAGGGAATTTCTTATAATTTTGCAAAAACATTCACATGAACTCGCATGAGATTTTGGAGATCAAAGGTTCAATGCCAAGGTGACTTTGTCCTCATGTCTGTCCATCCGATTCTTGTGAATGCAATATCTCTGAACGTCTAAAGGGAAGCACTTTAAATTTGGCACAAATAACCATTTTGCAGATAAACTGATTTTGTTTTTGGAGAGCAAAGGTCAAGGTTACTGTTTCATTATGGCTCGAGAACTGTATATGTATTTCTTCTGAACTGGTGGAATTGGTGCATGTGAAGCCCCTGTGGCCTAATGGATAAGGCACTGGCCTCCTAAGCCAGGGATTGTGGGTTCAAGTCCCATCTGGGGTGAATATCAGCAGAGTGGTGCAGTGGGTCCTGGGCCCATGACCCAGAGGTTGATGGATTTAAACCATCCTCTGCTAGCTCTATATTGCTGCTGACACAACACTTTAAATGGGTGATGCATCAAGAGATTACGACCATCAACCTGATTTCCATGGTGAGATAAATCACAATATAACTGCTGGAAAAGTTGTTGACAGCCCATGAAAAGTAATGTTCTCGAGGAAATCATGTTCTGGCAGTTAACTGTCCATTTTGAAGAATCCACATCCACTACCCGGTCAGGACCCTGTAGTAATGCTGACTTTCCAGTGATGTGATTGGTAAGTGGTTGGGCTGTTTACAGGTTTTGATCATATCCATCGGTTGCATGGATGTGACTTCAATACCCCGGTTCTACCACCTGATCGCTGTCTTGTCTTTGTCGTTCAACGACTATTTGGGCTCACCCCTAAACACACCCGAAGAATCTCCGCCGAAAATCACACTGCACCTCAAAAGCGCTCTCAAGCACTCCCAGCTGTGCATTTGCAGTTGAGCGCCTTGTTTTCTTCTGTCTTGGAAAAGGCTTTAGTTTATGACAAGGCAAACAAATTGCACCATTGTGCTCCTCATTAGTGTGTCCACTTCAGTTATGTATTGAAGCACATCCTTAGAGCTAATGGCCCTCATTTATCAACCTAACGTAGAAACCAGAGCAGATATGAGCGCAGAAATCCTCTTACAACAGGCTTCCCGTTTATATCACACCAATCAGAGGGTAAGAATGATCTACATTAAGAAATGCAGCGGCTGGAAACGATCGTAATTTAAATATCACGTCCCAATATATTCTCGGTTTCGAGGCCTCGCCCCTACAATTAATGACAAGGCCAGACGTAACGCGGTTAAGAAGCGGCACTTTTCAGAGGTGGAGATTGAAATTGTTATTATTTAATCTGCTATAGATAGAGGGTATAGAAAGAAGGACGAAGGGAAGAAAAGAAACGCAAACCGTGTAAATGTGTGAAGGTATGTATGTATGCATCTGTTTATATGGTGTGTAAATAAGTAAAGCATAAGATTTTGTATTTACTAAAGGATAAACGTAGAGAAAGGGGGTCAGATCTGATAAGTTGTTTATGAACTTCTTCCTACTTCTTTTTGAACATGGGAATTTTTTTGTTTGAATGACTTTCAATTTTGGAAGATTGTGCTGAGAAGTACATAGCTTTATTTATCTGTCATTTTAATTATATATATATGTATGCATGAATGTATGCATATATATTTTTTTATTTTAATATTTTACATGTTCAAATAAACTACAACTACAAACAAATTTGCAGTAACTTGTGTCCTATTTGGCAGCCTAAAAACCTGCATTAGGCCGTTGGAAGAATGTGGAATGGAAAGAGATCATTGATGCTTTCACGAAAAGTCAAAACAGGAACCCAGAAGCAGATCAGGACAAGGTGTTTATGAATAATAAGGTGAGTATTTATTGAAAAAAAGCAGTGTAGCAACGGGTCAGTCCGGAAGGTAGGCAGTGGATAGAATGGGTGGTAGGAGGACAGTGCAGGTCCAGGAATGTACAGTGGTGTGAAAAAGTGTTTGCCCCCTTCCTCATTTCCTGTTCCTTTGCATGTTTGTCACACTTAAGTGTTTCGGAACATCAAACCAATTTAAACAATAGTCAAGGACAACACAAGTAAACACGAAATGCAATTTGTAAATGAAGGTGTTTATTATTAAAAGGTGAAAAAAAATCCAAACCATCATGGCCCTGTGTGAAAAAGTGATGGCCCCCTAAACCTAATAACTGGTTGGGCCACCCTTAGCAGCAACAACTGCAACCAAGAGTTTGCAATAACGTGCAATGAGGCTTTTACAGCGTCCTGGAGGAATTTTGGCCCACTCATCTTTGCAGAATTGTCCTAATTCAGTTACATTAGAGGGTTTTCGAGCATGAACGGCCTTTTTAAGGTCATACCACAACATCTCAATAGGATTCAGGTCAGGACTTTGGCTAGGCCACTCCAAAGTCTTCATTTTGTTTTTCTTCAGCCATTCGGTGGTGGACTTGCTGGTGTGTTTAGGATTGTTGTCCTGCTGCAGAAACCAAGTTTGTTTCAGCTTGAGTACACAAACAGATGGTCGGACATTCTCCTTCAGGATCTCTTGGTAGACAGCAGAATTCATAGTTCCTTTTATCACGGCAAGTCTTCCAGGTCCTGAAGCAGCAAAACAGCCCCAGACCATCACACTACCACCACCATATTTTACTGTTGGTATAATGTTCTTTTTATGAAATGCAGTGTTCCTTCTACGCCAGATATACTTGGACACACACCTTCCAAAGAGTTCCACTTTTGTCTCATCGGTCCACAGAATGTTGTCCCAAAAGTCTTGGGGATCATCAAGATGTGTTGTGGAGAAATTGAGATGAGCTTTTATGTTCTTTTTGCTCAGCAGTGGTTTTCTCCTTGGAACTCTGCCATGCAGGCCATTTTTGCCCAGTCTTTTCCTGATGGTGGAGGTATGAACGCTGACCTTAACTGAGGCAAGTGAGGCCTGCAGTTCTTTGGACGCTGTTGTGGGGTCTTTTGTGACCTCTTGGATGAGTCGTCGCTGCGCTCTTGGGGTAATTTTGGGCGGCCGGCCACTCCTGGGAAGGTTCACCACTGTTCCATGTCTTCACCATTTGTGGATAATTGCTCTCACTGTGGTTTGCTGGATTCCCAAAGCTTTGGAAATGGCTTTAAAGCCCTTTCCAGACTGATAGATTACTCAATTACTTTCTTTCTCAATTGTTCCTGAATTTCTTTGGGTCTCTGCATGATGTGTAGCTTTTAAGGATCTTCTGGTGGACCTTACTGTGTCAAGCAGCTCCTATTAAAGTGATGCCTTGATTGTGAACAGGTGTGGCAATAATCAGGCCTGGGTGTGGCTAGAGAAATTTAACTCAGGTGTGGACAACCACAGTTATAGTATGTTTTAACAAGGGGGGCAATCACTTTTTCACACAGGGCCATGATGGTTAGGATTTTTTTTCACCTTTAATAATAAACACCTTCATTTACAAATTGCATTTTGTGTTTACTTGTGTTGTCCTTGACAATTGTTTAAATTGGTTTGATGTTCCGAAACACTTAAGTGTGACAAACATGCAAAGGAACAGGAAATGAGGAAGGGGGCAAACACTTTTTCACACCACTGTAGTTGAAGTTGACGGATGAAATGATTACGCTTACGATCTGGCAGGGAATGGATGTCAAGTCATGGCTTAAATGGAGCAGAGGTGGTGATCAGGACCAGGTGTGCAGACTGCAGGTGACAGCAGGTGTGTGTAGTAGAGAATCAGCTGTGATACCCACAACACCGGCAACACCAAGTCATTACGCTGGAGTCATGATAGTACCTCCCCTCCGACGAATGCAACCGGGCGGACTGCCAGGAGCACCAGGATGGAGCCTACAGAAGTCCCAGAGTAGGTCCGCACCCAGGATCTGATGCCGAGGTATCCAGCACCTCTCCTCAGGACCGTCAGCCTCCCAGTCCACCAGGTACTGGAAGCCCCGCCCGTGACGTCTAGAGTCCATGATGCCGAGAACTGTGTAGACCATGTAATGTGAAAATGACGTGTTTTGCAAAGAAGTATTCTGCTTTTGGGTGGGTCGTCCATCTCTACATACGTATACACTTCCCATTCTTGTGAACGTGACAACACACGAGGGAGGAAGGAATTTCTTCAAATTTTGCAAAACCTTTCACTGGAACTTGCAGATCAATTGATGAGATTTTGGAGGTCAAAGGTTTAAGGTGACTGTGTCCTCATGTCTGTCCATCCGATTCTTGTGAATGCAATATCTCTGAACTCCTAGAGGAAATCACTTTAAATTTTGCAAACACAACCACATAACGACTTAGAGTCACGGCTGAACCGATTTAGATTTTGCATTTTCAGAAGAGCACCTTGTTTTCTTTTAACTGGGAAAAAGCCTTTCACTCATAACAAGGTACACAAATTGCACTTTATTGGCCTTATTAAACATTTAGGCAATTTTACATTTAGGCAACCACATTCAGTCACAGAAAATATGAAATTCCACAAGGTAGGAAAACATAATGTTAAACTACAAAACAACAATAACTTGAGAGCGTACAATTAAAAATGGCCGACTTCTAGTATGTTCTAATGATGAGAGGACTGTTTGGACCAATTTACACAAATATTGAATTTGCGCTTTTTAAACTCCCAATGCTCAAAGGTTAGAGTTTTTGCCAACTTTTGAGAGTTTAGAAATATATAAGGGTGGCAAAAATGTATTCCTAAAATAAAATTAGACTGACTTCCTGTCAGCCAAAAAAAAAGTTGTACGTTTCTAGAGATGAGAAGAAAGTTTTTACAAAATAAAAGTTTCAAACATGTCTACGTTTTCCAACCAAAACATCTTTAAACGTCTTAAAGTTTCTCCTTTGGGCCTTCTCCTTCCCACGGTGGGTACATTGTGGTTAGGGTTGGGTACTGAAACCCGGTGCTAGTACGGCACCGGTGCCTTAACACTCGGTATCTATCGGACCGAATAGTAACGGGGATTTCGGTGCTACTGAAACACCAGCGCTGCCTTTTTCCATCTAGTAGTTGTTTTTATCATTAAGCAGCAATTTACTGGAGAAATATTTATTTATTTATTTTTACATTTAATTTGGACCATATAGCAATAAACAAGCCGTTCTTAAATGTTGCCAACTGTCTTTTTGTGCTCCTTTTTTTTTTTTCAATATATACATATATATACAAAAAATATTTTTAAGAGGATGGGTTCAGGCACCGACTCTGGTGCCTAAATAGCAAAGGGTTCTGAGAAAAGGCAGAAAAACAGTCCAGCTGATCCACAATAACATACATGTTGATCAGAAGATAAAGTTACTGCTGGTCAGTAACTTCAATGTGGAAAGAAGATCAGAATATAACAACACAGCTGTCAGGGCATGAGGAGGAGGAAACAGCTTGGCTCTGAAACATGTTCACAACGAGGCAGTGTGAATGCGCTGGTGTCTTTTAAGGCTACCACTCTGAGAAAAGGTTTCCCCACATTGTTCACAGCTGTACGGCTTCTCTCCAGTGTGAGTGCGCTGGTGAGTTTTAAGGTTACCACTCTGAGAAAAGGTTTTCCCACATTGCTCACAGCTGTAAGGCTTCTCTCCAGTGTGAATGCGCTGGTGTTTTTTAAGGCTATCACTATGAGAAAAGGTTTCCCCACATTGCTCACAGCTGTACGGCTTCTCTCCAGTGTGAATGCGCTGGTGAGTTTTAAGGCTACCACTACAAGAAAAGGTTTCCCCACATTGTTCACAGCTGTAAGGCTTCTCTCCAGTGTGAATGCGCTGGTGAGTTTTAAGGCTAGCACGATGAGAAAAGTTTTCCCCACATTGTTCACACCAGTACGGCTTCTCTCCAGTGTGAGTGCGCTGGTGAGATTTAAGGTTACCACTCTGAGAAAAGGTTTTCCCACATTGCTCACAGCTGAACGGCTTCTCTCCAGTGTGAATACGTTGGTGAGTTTTAAGGCTACTACTCTGAGAAAAGGTTTCCCCACATTGCTCACAGCTGAACGGCTTCTCTCCAGTGTGAATACGTTGGTGAGTTTTAAGGTTACCACTATGAGAAAAGGTTTCCCCACATTGTTCACAGCTGTACGGCTTCTCTACAGTGTGAATGCGTTGATGTCTTTTCAGGGTACTCTGTAGTGTGAAAGCTGCCCCACATTGATCACAGCTGTACGGCTTCTCTCCAGTGTGAGCTCTCTGATGAATCTTTAAATATCCTGATGTGAAGGATTTGTCACTGTGCTGACAGCGGTGACGTTTGACTCCTCTTCCTCTCCGTTTCTATCAACAGAGAAAAACCAAGAGAGTGAGTTAGTGAGGTGCCATGCTGTAGAGCTCTATCTTAAACTAGTAACAACATTTAGAGCATGTCTATGGAACATTGTTTGACTGATGCATTACTTTTCTTAATTATCTGCCAACATATTATGGAGTTGCATTATAGGAAATGTAACATCCAGTGTTGGTTAGTTTGTGATAAATAAACTACTTTTGATCAATTTATGTGTGGTCTCCAGCTGTTTAGTAACAAATGAGGGATCATACAGGATTTTTAGTGCCGGGAAAGTTGTAAATGTATCATTTTCCCACAGATTTTTAGCTCTCACTGGTATCTGTAGGGGTTACCGTGTTGTCTTCATGTTGCTGGAACAGCTCTACTCCAGTAAAGTAAATTGGAACCATTGTCCCTGATAAGCATTGGCAATGAGGGGCACCAGTTTACCTTTGACCTTTTGTTTTAGGTTGTCGTTTTTGCTAAATCAAACTTGTATAGCCAGCACTATTGTGTGAGTAAGTAATTTGGTGGTGTAATGTGGTATTGTCCACACAAGCTCCATTTCCTCAGGCATTTCTGAAGCTCAGCAGAGCTTTCTACTGTGCTCTGGAATACAACTAGCTTTGATGTACAGTTGTGTTCACAATAATAGCATCACTAAACTCAAATTATTTTTTGGTGAAAGTGATATTTCTACATGGCAAACCATTTACTAGTAAGTGTTGTAGAGTCCAAGAAAACCAACAGTCATAACCTGCATGCTGCTCATTCTGTGGAATTGAATCTGTAATTGAAAGGAGCATGTTCAAATTACCTCTCCGGGAACCATCACCTTATCGTGGTGGAGAGGTTTGTGTGTCCCTATGAACCTGAGGGCTGTGTTGTCTGGAGCTTTGTGCTCCTGGTAGGGTCTCCCATGGCAAAGTGGTCTCAGGGAGGGGCCAGACAAAGAATGGTTCAAAAATCCTATGGAAAAACGAGGAAGAGATCGAGGGACCCCGCCCGGAGGAAGCCCGGGGCCCTCGTCTGGAGCCAGGCCCAGACGGTGGGCTCGTCAGCGAGCGCCTGGTGGCCGGGTTTGCCACGGAGCCCGGTCGGGCACAGCCCGAAAAATCTACATGGCACCTCTCTCTCCATCTCATGGGCCCACCACCTGTGGGAGGAACCAGTGGGGTTGGGTGCGCTGTCACATGGGTGGCGGCGAAGGTCAGGGGCTTCGACGAACCAGACCGGCAGAGGCTTGCTCTGGGGACGTGGAATGTCACCTCTCTGTGGGGGAAAGAGCCGGAACTTGTGCGGGAGGTGGAGCGCTACCAGTTAGTTCTGGTGGGGCTTACCTCTACGCACAGTCTCGGTTCTGGAAGCGTACTCCTGGATAGGGGTTGGACTCTGTCCTACTCCGGAGTTGCCCAGGGTGTGAGGCGCCGGGCGGGTGTGGGGATACTCACAAGCCCCCGGCTGAGCGCCGCTGCGTTGGAGTTTACCCCGGTGGCCGAGAGGGTCGCCTCCCTACGCCTGCGGGTGATGGGGGGGAAAACTCTGACTGTTTTTTGTGCATATGCACCAAACAAGAGTTCGGAGTATTCGGCCTTCTTGGAGACCCTGAATGGAGTCCTGTATGGGGCTCCATAGTTCTGCTGGGGGACTTCAACGCACACGTGGGTGATGACGGAGATACTTGGAAAGGCGTGATTGGGAGGAACGGCCTCCCTGATCTGAACCAGAGTGGTTGTCTGTTGTTGGACTTCTGTGCTAGTCATGGATTGTCCATAACAAACACCATGTTCGAACATAGGGATGCTCATAAGTGTACGTGGTACCAGAGCACCCTAGGCCAAAGGTCAATGATCGATTTCATCTGATCTGAGGCCGTATGTTTTGGACACTCGGGTGAAGAGAGGGGCAGAGCTGTCAACTGATCACCATCTGGTGGTGAGTTGGGTCAGGGGATGGGGGAGGACTCTAGACAGACCTGGTAAGCCCAAACGCGTGGTGCGGGTAAATCGGGATCGTCTGGAGGAGGCCCCTGTCCGACGGACTTTCAATTCACACCTCCGGCGGAGCTTTTCGGGCATCCCTGTGGAGGCTGGGGGCATTGAGCCTGAGTGGACAATGTTCAAAGTTTCCATTGCTGAAGCTGCGGCGGCAAGCTGTGGTCTTAGGTGCCTCAAGGGGCGGTAACCCACGAACACCCTGGTGGACACCGAGGGTCAGGAAAGCCGTCCGACTGAAGGAGTCTTTCCGGGATATGTTATCCCGGAGGACTCCGGAGGCAGTTGCAAGGTACCGACGGGCCCGAAGGGCGGCAGCCTCTGCCGTGACAGAGGCAAAGCAGCGGGTGTGGGAGAAGTTCGGAGAAGACATGGAGAAGGACTTTCGGTCGGCACCAAGGTGCTTCTGGAAAACCGTTCGCCACCTCAGGAGGGGGAAGCGAGGAATCATCCAAGCCGTTTACAGTAAGGGTGGGACTTTGTTGACCTCAAATGGGGAGGTAATAGAACGGTGGAAGGAGCACTTTGAGGAACTCCTAAATCCAGCTGACACACCCTCTGTGGTAGAGGCAGAGCTAGAGGATGATGGGGGATTGTCGTCAATTTCCCTGGTGGAAGTCGCTGAGGTAGTCAAACAACTCCACAGCGGCAAAGCCCCAGGGATTGATGAGATCCGTCCAGAAATGCTGAAAGCTCTGGGTGTGGAGGGGCTGTCTTGGTTGGCACGCCTCTTCAACATTGCGTGGAAGTCTGGGACGGTGCCTAAGGAGTGGAAGACCGGGGTGGTGGTTCCCCTCTTCAAAAACGGGGACCAGAGGGTGTGTGCCAATTACAGGGGTATCACACTTCTCAATCTCCCTGGTAAAGTCTACTCCAAGGTGCTGGAAAGGAAGGTTCGGCCGATAGTCGAACCTCGGATTGAAGAGGAACAATGCGGATTCCGTCCTGGCCGTGGAACAACGGACCAGATCTTCACTCTCGCAAGGATCTTGGAGGGGGCCTGGGAGTATGCCCAACCAGTCTACATGTGTTTTGTGGATCTGGAGAAGGCGTATGACCGGGTCCCCCGGGAGAAATTGTGGGAGGTGCTGCGGGAGTATGGGGTGAGGGGGTCCCTTCTCAGGGCCATCCAATCTCTGTATGACCAAAGCCAGAGCTGTGTCCGGGTTCTCTGCAGTAAGTCGGACTCGTTCCAGGTGAGGGTTGGCCTCCGCCAGGGCTGCGCTTTGTCACCAATCCTGTTTATAATATTTATGGACAGGATATCGAGGCGTAGTCGGGGCGGGGAGGGGTTGCAGTTCGGTGGGCTCAGGATCTCATCGCTGCTTTTTGCAGATGATGTGGTCCTGATGGCGTCATCGGTCTGTGACCTTCAGCACTCACTGGATCGGTTCGCAGCCGAGTGCGAAGCGGCTGGGATGAGGATCAGCACCTCTAAATCTGAGGCCATGGTTCTCAGCAGGAAACCGATGGAGTGCTTTCTTCAGGTAGGGAGTGAGTCCTTACCCCAAGTGAAAGAGTTTAAGTACCTTGGGGTTTTGTTCGCGAGTGAGGGGACTATGGAGCGTGAGATTGGTCGGAGAATCGGAGCAGCGGGTGCGGTATTACATTCCGTTTATCGCACCGTTGTGACGAAAAGAGAGCTGAGCCAGAAGGCAAAGCTCTCAATCTACCGGGCAATTTTCGTTCCTACCCTCACCTATGGTCATGAAGGCTGGGTCATGACCGAAAGAACGAGATCCAGGGTACAAGCGGCCAAAATGGGTTTCCTCAGGAGGGTGGCTGGCGTCTCCCTTAGAGATAGGGTGAGAAGCTCAGTCATCCGAGAGGAGCTCGGAGTAGAGCCGCTGCTCCTTCGCGTCGAAAGGAGCCAGTTGAGGTGGTTCGGGCATCTGGTAAGGATGCCTCCAGGGCGCCTCCCTAGGGAGGTGTTCCAGGCACGTCCAGCTGGGAGGAGGCCTCGGGGAAGACCCAGGACTTGGTGGAGAGATTATATCTCCAACCTGGCCTGGGAACGCCTCGGGATCCCCCAGTCGGAGCTGGTTGATGTGGCCCGCAACCCGATACTGGATAAGCGGATGAAAATGGATGGATGGATGTTCAAATTAATAGCAGTGTTGTGTTCAATTAGTGAGCTGATTGATTCTGTGTAGAAACAGGTGTCAGTTATGGCCCAAAATCAATCTATATACTGTATATATACAGTGGTGTGAAAAAGTGTTTGCCCCCTTCCTCATTTCCTGTTCCTTTGCATGTTAGTCACACTTAAGTGTTTCGGACCATCAAACCAATTTAAACAATAGTCAAGGACAACACAAGTAAACACAAAATGCAATTTGTAAATGAAGGTGTTCATTATTAAAAGGTGAAAAAAAATCCAAACCATCATGGCCCTGTGTGAAAAAGTGATTGCCCCCCTAAACCTAATAACTGGTTGGGCCACCCTTAGCAGCAACAACTGCAACCAAGCGTTTGCGATAACGTGCAATGAGGCTTTTACAGCGTCCTGGAGGAATTTTGGCCCACTCATCTTTGCAGAATTGTCCTAATTCAGTTACATTAGAGGGTTTTCGAGCATGAACGGCCTTTTTAAGGTCATACCACAACATCTCAATAGGATTCAGGTCGGGACTTTGGCTAGGCCACTCCAAAGTCTTCATTTTGTTTTTCTTCAGCCATTCGGTGGTGGACTTGCTGGTGTGTTTAGGATCATTGTCCTGCTGCAGAACCCAAGTTCGTTTCAGCTTGAGTACACGAACAGATGGTCGGACATTCTCCTTCAGGATCTCTTGGTAGACAGCAGAATTCATAGTTCCTTTTATCACGGCAAGTCTTCCAGGTCCTGAAGCAGCAAAACAGCCCCAGACCATCACACTACCACCACCATATTTTACTGTTGGTATAATCTTCTTTTTATGAAATGCACTGTTCCTTCTACGCCAGATATTTGGACACACACCTTCCAAAGAGTTCCACTTTTGTCTCATCGGTCCACAGAATGTTGTCCCAAAAGTCTTGGGGATCATCAAGATGTGTTGTGGATAAATTGAGACGAGCTTTGATGTTCTTTTTGCTCAGCAGTGGTTTTCTCCTTGGACTCTGCCATGCAGGCCATTTTTGCCCAGTCTTTTCCTGATGGTGGAGGCATGAACGCTGACCTTAACTGAGGCAAGTGAGGCCTGCAGTTCTTTGGACGTTGTTGTGGGGTCTTTTGTGACCTCTTGGATGAGTCGTCGCTGCGCTCTTGGGGTAATTTTGGGCGGCCGGCCACTCCTGGGAAGGTTCACCACTGTTCCATGTCTTCGCTATTTGTGGATAATGGCTCTCACTGTGGTTCGTTGGATTCCCAAAGCTTTGGAAATGGCTTTATAACCCTTTCCAGACTGATAGATCTCAATTACATTCTTTCTCAATTGTTCCTGAATTTCTTTAGGTCTCGGCATGATGTGTAGCTTTTAAGGATCTTCTGGTGGACCTTACTGTGTCAAGCAGCTCCTATTTAAGTGATGCCTTGATTGTGAACAGGTGTGGCAATAATGAGACTAAGAGCCACTTACTGGGCCTTGGGAGGGAGTGTGAGGCTGCTGGAGTGCACTCGGATTAGGGGCGCTGCACAGTGGCTGCCCTGCGGTGTCATCACGTTGGTATTTGTTTGTTGCTGTTTTGTTTCCTTTACGTCTGAGTGATTGTGACTGTTTTATCACTGCATTGAAGTAGTAATCATGGATCTCGTCCTGTGGTACAGAATCAGCCTGTTTGTTGTGATCTTAAACAGCTATTGGAGCTATGGACTCAACCACAACGCTGCTGGCGGCGTTGCTCGTGAGTTTCACTATAGCAGAGAAACTCTGCTGCTACTGCGGAATCACCTACCAACGGATTTCTCAAATGTTGATGAGTTAATACCTGACTATCTTAAGAAGAACTCTAGCAGGGATTCTGTACGGAAAAAGCGGAAACGTGGATCCAAAGGCGGCGTTCGTCACCGGCTGAAGAAGCTGAAGAATAAACTTCCTCTGCCTTCGGTCCTGCTAATCAACGCCCAGTCCCTGAGAGCAAAGACAGACGAGCTGTCAGCCAACGCCCGATACCTGCACGAGTACAGGAGCGCCTGTGTCTTAGCGATCACTGAGACCTGGCTGGACAAGAATATTGAGTCAAGTGCAATGGAGCCCACGAGTTTCTCTGCGTTTAGAACCGACCGAGACCCGGACATCACAGCGAAGAGTCGGGGGGGCGGAGTCTGCCTTCTGATCAGAGACGAGTGGTGTGGGGCAGTGACGGTGAGGGAGCAGCTGTGCACCCCTGACATAGAGATGTTGTGTCTTTCTCTCCGACCCTACCATCTCCCGAGGGAGTTTCCTCAAATCTTTTTCACCGTGGTCTATATACATCCCAAAGCTGATTTTAAAAAAAGCTACTGAAATTATATTTAATATATCACAGAAACTTGAGTCTCTATCTCCAGATGCTCCAAAATGTATTCTTGGAGATTTTAACAGGTGCTCTATGAAAAAGTCCCTACGCACCTTTTACCAGTATGTTGACTGTCACACAAGGAAGAATCAGACTCTAGATATGTGCTATGGAACTGTTAAGGATGCATATACTGCCTCCCTGCTTCCTCCACTGGGAGCATCTGACCACAATGTGGTATATCTCCGTCCAGTTTATAAGAGACTTTATGAGAGGGAAAATCCTCAAGTAAGGACTGTTAAGTTGTGGAGTAGTGATAGCATTTTGGCCTTGCAAGGATGTTTTGAGTGCACACAATGGGAGGTATTTGATGCTCAAGACATTAATGAACAGGTTGTGGCTGTGTCTGATTATATCTGCTTCTGCGTAGACTCTGTAATACCCACAAAGACATACAAAGTATATTCAAATGATAAGCCCTGGGTATCTGGCAACTTAAAAAAACTCATTAAAAAAAAAAAAAGCTTATCAAAATCAGGATGAGTCTGCAAGGAGGGACATACAGAGAGAAATAAAAAGGCAAATACAGCTGGATAAGTTCAGCTATAAACAGAAGTTAGAAGCCTCTCTGGGCTCTGGCAATTCCAGAGAGGCTTGGAAAGGAATTAAAAACATGACATCCATCCCACACAAGGGCAGGGGTAAGCCCTCCTGTACCCTGAATGGTGGTTCTGATGGAAAGGAAATGGCAAACCAATTGAATTCATTCTTCTGCCGTTTTGAGAGCAGCACAAGTGCTGAGGCCTTTACCATGACTGCACTTCCCTCCAGCATAAGCATAGAAGAGACAGAAGTACTCCAATTATTTAAAGGCTGTAATATTAGAAAAAGCCCTGGCCCTGACAATATTGGAGGAGATGTTCTTAAATACTGTGCGGAGCAGCTCACACCTGTATTTACAGGGATTTTTAAGTCCTCTCTCAACCTGAAAAAAGTCCCCACTCTATGGAAAACTTCCACAATTGTACCAGTGCCAAAAATCCCCAGGCCTAAAGAGCCTAACGACTTCAGGCCCATAGCATTAACTTCACTGGTAATGAAGTGCTTTGAGCGCCTAGTTAAGAGCTACATCATCTCCAAAACGCAGCACCTTCTAGATTCTATGCAATTTGCGTATCAAGCATCCAGAGGAGTTGAAGATGCTGTTGCAACTCTATTGCATCTTCTGCACGTTCATTTAGAGAAGCCAAAGGCCCATGCCAAAATCATTTTTGCTGATTTTTCTTCTGCTTTCAACACTATTAAGTCGAGTATTTTAGCAAATATTTTAACAGATGAATTTTTTATTGAAGATGATGTGGTCTCATGGATTGTTGATTTTCTTAGCTGTAGAGTACAGCGAGTCAGAGTTGGTACGTCATTCTCTGACAATATGACAACCTGCACAGGCTCCCCTCAGGGATGTGTTTTATCTTCCCTGTTGTTCATCCTGTATACAAACTCCTGCACCAGCACTTTCCCTAACAGGCATTTTATCAAGTATGCGGATGATACCGCCCTGGTTAGTCTCCTATACGACCAGGAAGAGGAGCATGGGCCAGTTCTTAACTTTTTTACTGATTGGTGTGAGAAGTCAAACCTTATCTTGAATACCTCTAAAACAAAGGAGATGCTAATTGATTTTAGGAAAGCACAGTCCCTTAAACCCACCTGTATAAATGGAATTCCTTTAGAAACAGTCACAGAGTATAAATACCTTGGCATGGTGCTTGACCACAAACTTAAATGGGACAGTTGGTCTGACAGATTAAATACTAAGTCCCAACAAAGAATGTTCTTCTTAAGGAAACTGTTGTCTTTTAATGTCAGCAGCAACGTACTTCAGATATTCTACTGTGCTTTCATTGAAAGTGTTCTTTCATTTGGTATCATCTGTTGGTTTGGCAACGCCACTGAAGCACAAAAAAAGTACATTAGGAAAATAATAATAACTTCCAGCAAACTTTCGGGTATTCCATTTCCAAGTATGGAAAGTTTATACAAAAACAGGATACGGAGAAAGGCAAATAGCATTGTGGGCAACCAGAAGCACCCACTTTCCTCCTCATTTGAACTGCTGCCCTCAGGACGACGATACTGTGCTCCTTTGTTTAAAAAAAACAGATCCAAGCTCTCCTTTGTTCCACAGGCCATTAAACTCCTTAATAATGAAGGTCCCGTCCAATGATATATATATTTTGTGTATCTATTTTATTCTCTTCTTTCTCCCAGCTGGTCTGGAACTCTACCCCCCCCCCCCCCTTCATATTATTCTGGTTTATGGTACGAGTGGTGGTGTACATATGTTTTGTTTTTCCTCCTTGCCTTATCTGTGTTAATGTTGAATACCATGTGATGTGATCTGCAACCTAATTTCCCTATGGGGACAATAAACATGAACTAAACTAAGGCCTGGGTGTGGCTAGAGAAATTGAACTCAGGTGTGGACAACCACAGTTATAGTATGTTTTAACAAGGGGGGCAATCACTTTTTCACACAGGGCCATGATGGTTTGGATTTTTTTTCACCTTTTAATAATAAACACCTTCATTTACAAATTGCATTTTGTGTTTACTTGTGTTGTCCTTGACTATTGTTTAAATTGGTTTGATGTTCCGAAACACATAAGTGTGACAAACATGCAAATGAACAGGAAATGAGGAAGGGGGGCAAACACTTTTTCACACCACTGTACATATTTAAGGAAGGAAGGAAGAACATGTTGTGTATGCTGGTTAAAGTGCATTTCACACTGAAATACTCAGCAAAATGGCTCGTTCCAGACACTGCTCTGAGGAACGGAGGACTTTGATTAAAAAGTTGATATAAGAGGGGAAAACATATAAAGAAGTGCAGAAAATTATAAGCTGTTCTGCCAAAATGATTTCAAATGTCTTGATATGGCATCCAAAGCCTGACCGACGTGGGAAACAACCTAAGGACACATTGACTGGCCAACAGAGAAATGGAGCAACATTGTGGGGACTGATGAGAGGGAAACTGTTCTTTTTGGGTCTAGGAGCCGCAGACAGTTTGTCCTCCGACCCCCCCGCACTGAAATCAAGCCCCAGTCCACTGTGAAGACAGTAAAGCATGGTGGTTATGGGATGTTTCTCATACTGTGGGGTTGGGCCTGTTTATCACATACCAGGGATCATGGATCAGTTCCAATACATCAGAATACTTGAAGAGGTCATGTTGCCTTATGCTGAAGAGGAAATGCCTTTGAAACGGGTCTTTCAACAAGACAAGGACCCAAACACACCCGGAAGGAGCAAAGTCTTGGTTCCAGATTAACCAGATGGATTTTATGGAGCGGCCAGCCCGATCCCCGGACCTCAATCCCAGAGAACACTTGTAGGGTGACATCATGAATGCGGTTTCTGAGTCCAAACCCAGTAATGCAGAGGAATTATGGGATGTAGTTCAATGGTCCTGGGCTGGAAAACCTGTTCACAGGTCACTCCATGCAACACAGATATGAAGCAGTTCTCAGAAATAATGGTTATGCAACTAAATATCAGTGCTGGGATTCAAATCCTGACACATTTTTCAGTTTATACAGTAAACATTTGAGTTTGAAAAGAAAAATGCAAATACTGCTAATATTCCTAGTTCTTCACTTCCTGTAAAGGTAGGACACAGACTTGATCAATGTTGGTCTTGTAGGCAGTGTGGAATTAAAAGCTATTCTAAGGATTTTGAGCATTATTCACTTCTTTAAAAACACAGCTGTTATTCTGAACACAACTGTATGTAAAGGTTTTGCATTCAACGGTGTAATGATTGGTGGAAATGGGGGTGGCCTCATACACCCCCCCAACAATACATCATGTCCATTGATCTCCGTTTGTAGATCAACAGAGTGAGCGAGTGAGTTAGTAAGGTGCCATGGTGGAGCGAGCTAAGTAAAACCAGAAGCATCGTTCACAGCATGTCTGTGTCCAAGTTCCACTGCTGCATTACCATGGTTACAGTTCTTTGTGGGAGTCTTTGACTCCCAGTTGAACTTGATCTAGTATCTGTAGGGGTCATCAGCCTCTCCGACTCAAGGGATTGGTTGGCACTCTTTGTTTCTTAATTAGATCAAAAATCTAAATTTGGTCACAAAAAATACTTTACATGAGAACCATAATCCAGAAAAACAAAGCATGAATATATTGTTGGATCTGTGGAGTTAAATTGGTAGAAATGTACATTACGATAAACCTGACTGCACATTATATGAAAGGCACCGAGAAGATTATCCACACTGATTTATTTATCCTTGTTGCCCCCCCGACCACTATCAGAGGGCCGCAGTTTAATTGACTACCAGTTTTTCTTTGAGGAATTACGGTATAATATATAAATCCTAAAAGACATTTGTGAAACCCTGTGTGTGCATTCATTAATATTGAGATTAGATTTCTGGGACTCTTCAGTCTGGAGTACCCTCTTTCCTTCACTCACCTCCTCCCTGACACCTTTCCTCTTGCCCTCCTCCTCCTTCTTCTTCTCCTCCGTCTCCTTGTGTTTCTGCATGTACTCGGTGATAAGGTCCAGGTCCAGGTTGTCTTGTGGCTCCCATGTGTTCTCCTCACTGGAAAGGTGAGTGCAGACAGAAGAACATCTCCTCACACTTTTGTTTTTTAGGAAATACATCTCACCCTAGCTGCTAATTTGGATTATTCCTTTTATCTGTTGCCATGTTGTAAACTTATTTGCAGGTCTGCACCTTAGTGTCAAAATACCAAACCTTCAACTTTGAGGGTATGGTACAATACCGAAAAATTATGCTGTAGAATGTGTGTGTGTGTGTGTGTGTGTGTATTCAGGACTAAAAACACCAATTTTTAATATTCTAGACTCATACTTACTCTGAGAACCCCTTCCATTTCAGCAGAAACTCTACTCTTCCCTTCACCACTCTGCGGTCCAAAACCTTCTCCACCACATACTCCTCCTCTTCCTCCTTCACTGCTGCAGGCTCCTCCTCTTCCTCCTTCACTGCTCCAGTCGCCAGCTTGACGTCTGCTGAGGACTCCTTTGGTAGACCCGGGGGGGGGGGGGGATAATGATACAAGGGTTAGGCTGAATCTCATTTCTCTGTCTTACCCTTACCCCTTCCCCTCATTTTTGCGCGTTCACGCTGGACCTAGTGGTGTCCCAATACGTTTTGTGATCGAGGGCTAAGGGGTGCATGGCCCTAGACAGTTAAAGAAAAAAATCTAGGGAGAACGCGAGCATACTTCAAACCGAGGGGGTAGGATAGACATGGTGCAACAGGAAACAATGGCTGCCGCATCGACCAGAGAGACGCATAAAATAAGTATTTTAGTCTTAAATAATTGATTTAAAAATTACAACAGTCTTGTTTTGTGGTCTATGCAGTCCTGTACATATATACTTGCAACCATGTTCTTAACGGAAACCTTTTAAAAATCGCTAGCTTGCAATGCTAACGCTAACGTTGATTAGCACAACAGTCCCACATTTCTATATATATATATATATATAAAAAAAAAATATTAACGGTCTATGATACATTGTTACGTGCTTTACATATACCGTCCTGTATCGCACAGGAGGACACAGCAGCTGGTCCACTTTAGGGCTGAAAACGCAGACGTTTCCTAAATAATATGTTCATGTTGTACCCATTCATTATTGCATTGGTACTGTATTATTGTAATAATTTTTAATTAATTCCTGTTCATGCAGTTGTATATTGTTGTTGGTTTTGATACGGGACACTGATGAAATAGGAGGGGGGAGGTGGGGCACTTATATTAGATATATGAGTGCCTTTTTAAGTGTGTGACGTTAGTTATGGTTCTAATAGTTGAAAATGGTTCTGTAACATAATTTTATGTAATGTTTTTGCCTGTTATCTTTCATTTATCGACAATAAAGACAGATTTTTGTTAAAATGTTTTTGTGAACATCAATGACATTCAAAACGGTGATAACTGAAAAAGATCTACAACACACCATGTATACATGGTGTATATGTATGTATACATGATACATGTGTATACACATATGTAACGCAAACAGACCTACATAAAATAACTATAAAATATATAAATACATATGACACTGTTGTCCAAACCCACACAGTCAACAGAAAGAGACGGCATCTTGGAAGATTGTGATCAATACTGTATGGTGATGTAACCAAGTGGTGTCCCATTTCATAGGGGTATGTTTTCACCCCTACCACTTACCCCTTGGTTTCAAGGGGTGAGGGGTAGGGGTAAGGGCCAAGGGGTAGAGGTTAGACAGAGAAATGGGATTCAGCCTTAATTTCAAACCCTTGTTCACAACGCGAGAACATGTTTTACAACCTCACGCTACTCTGTCCTCTGTGACTGTCTCCATCTAGAAACTAAGCTGCACAGGGTGCAGGGAACAACTGATCATGTAGTAGCGGTAGATGGGCTTTGCAAAAAAAAATCCTGGAGCGTTCTATGAAATGACGCTTTAAAAGAAAAAAGAAAAAAAAAAATCACTCGTGGGAAGCCAAACTCGTGATTGCGATTAAAATTTGATTAATTGTGCAGCCCTACCTCTTTCCTTCACTCACCTCCTCCTCCCTGACACCTGTCCTCTTGCCCTCCTTCTTCTTCTCCTCCGTCTCCTCGTGTTTCTGCAGGTACTTGGTGATAAGGTCCAGGTCCAGGTTGTCTTGTGGCTCCCATGTGTTCTCCTCACTGGAAAGGTGAGTGCAGAAAGAAGAACATCTCCTCACACTTTGTTTTTAGACAATCCATTCTCACGCTAATTAGCATTCCTATTATTCATTTTTTCTATTTCCATCTTGTAAGGTTATTTGTGGGTCTGCAACATAGTGTCAAAATACCAAACCTTCAACTCTGAGGGGATGATACCATGCTGACACTTACTTACAATATGTAATATGTATCTCAGGACCAAGATCACCAATTATTAATATTCTAGACTCATACTTACTCTGAGAACCCCTTCCATTTCAGCAGAAACTCTACTCTTCCCTTCACCACTCTGCGGTCCAAAACCTTCTCCACCACATACTCCTCCTCTTCCTCCTTCACTGCTGCAGGCTGCTCCTCCTCCTCCTCCTCCTCTTCCTCCTTCACTGCTGCAAGCTCCTCCTCTTCCTCCACCTTTCCTGCTCCGGTTGCCAGCTTAACGTTTGCCCCAAGGGGGTGGTTTCAAATCGAGTAACCGGGGTAACAAATGATTTTTCTTGATTGGGGTTCACTACTTAACTCTCATAGGAGAAACCCTGGAAAGCAGAATCACGGAGTCAGTGAGTGAGAGAACGAACCGCCGTCCTCGTCTCCAAATCTCTGTTTCTTACAAATTCTCCCAAACACAAAAGCATAAAACAGTCCTCAACAACAACATTCCCCTCGTGGAAACATGTTTCACTTCAATTTAAGAACCAACACAATTTTCTTTACTCCCCATTTTTCAGTGGGTAAAATCTTCCACACTCAAATTCCCAGAAATAGTCTCGTCCTAACCAAATAAATATCACCCTTACTGTACAGTTTCAATAATATATATATCTGTTTTTTCTACCTCCAAAACGTCTCCATTATACTAATGTCATCATGGAAATCATAAACCCTCTTTGGCTGTAAATAATATTCAAACAACTTCAGAGTCAAAATATGAACCATCATACACCTGGGGATAATAGTTCAACTTATAATACATATTTTTCTAATACTCTGTAGAACTTTTAGGAGGACTCCCCTTTAAGAGTTAAACAACATTTTAACATTACAATCCTGTCTGGATACGTTAAAAACCACAAATAACTATTACCAGGGAATTACCAGGGAATGGAAGCACCACCACCCAGAATCACACACACAAACCTATGTTAACTAGCATGTTAGTAAGCAGTAATTAGCCTGTGCCTATACTAATGTTAACTAGCATGTTAGTTAGCAGTAATTAGCCTGTGTCTATGTTTATGTTAACTGGCATGTTAGTTAGCAGTAATTAGCCTGTGCCTATGTTAATGTTAGCTAGCATGTTAGTCAGCAGTAATTAGCCTGTGTCTATGTTAATGTTAACTAGCATGTTAGTTAGCAGTAATTACCCTGTGTCTATGTTAATGTTAGCTAGCATGTTAGTCAGCAGTAATTGGCCTGTGTCTATGTTAATGTTAATGTTAACTAGAATGTTAATTAGCCTGTGTCTATGTTAATTTGTAACTAGCATGTTAGTAAGCAGTAATTAGCCTGTGCCTATGTTATCTACTAACATATACCTACCTCTCCGTCTCTGCTGATTGGGAATGATTGAGATTTGTCTTGCACAGCTACCAGAAACTTACAGCTTTCAGACAGGTTTCTCACGTCACATCTACGTCTTCAAGCTCAGTTGGAGGCTGCGCAGTAACGCTCAGCATCACCGGGAAAGAGCTTCTAATAGACTTCACTGGTCTCCGTCCACTGTCCAACGGGACCTGTTGGTCCATTCCTTTAACTGTCAATGATCCCACACACCTGTTAGCTAGCCGCGAGCTCTATTGTTTACGAAACCCGTTTCCGGTTACAAACGCGGCTCTTTAGCTCGCCTTTACACATCATAAACTCCATAACTAACCCCCCACAGCTTCAGTCCACCATACACACGGCAGAAGGAAACCGTCTGTTGTCATTTTTACCGAGTACCAACTGGAAAGCAGAATTACGGCATCAGGGAGAGAAAACAAACCGCCATCCTCGTCTCCAAAGAGGAGGAAAGTGTCCGTCACCTGGGCACCGTGGTGTACCGATACCCGCACATTGGTTCCGCTTTCTTTGTTTTCCCCGCTACGTTAATATTGCCTACCAATGAAATTTGAAATTCATACTAACGCTACGCTGGTTATTATGTTATCCCTTAAGGGTGTATCACACATTCAAGCTGAAATAAATGTGGAGATATGCTGCTCTATACACGCTAAAAGTAGTGATTATTTACATGGAGTCTGGTGGAGATATGCTGCTCTATACATGCTAAAAGTAGTGATTATTTACATGGAGTCTGGTGGGTTTGGTGATGGTGATTATGATGCTGTTTCATGTTAAACTAAAGGATTTACTCTTTAACTAAAGGTCTATCTCTGTAGGGATCCATCCTAATGTTGTCAGACTCTTAGAATAATAATCTGAGTCTGTCAGAGACAACAACAGAACCTTTAGTGGACGGAAACTTTACCTTTTAATTAGAGTGTAAACACAGACACAACAGGAAGAATACACCCACCAAATAATCAGCATGTAGTTTGTTTTATTGAACTCATTTTGCATTAAGTGGAAACACATTCCCCGACATTTAAACAAGTCGATCATTGACGTTATTCTACAAGTCAGATGAATAATTCACCCAACCCAACTCCCTACGGACTGAGCTACTGCCCCCCCCCCCCCCCCCCCCCCCCGTAGTTATACCTTTGCCTTTCTGGCTTTAATTATGACTTTGTGAGGCAAAATAACATGAAAAGAGAGACAACTGATGAATGAAATCATGATATGATCAAATGAACAAATGATGAAAACATATAGATTTTATAAAAGCATTTTTTAAAAGCATTTGAAACATTAGACTATATGATGATTGTTTATAGAAACGTTTGTTTTCCACATTTTAAATATACTGCAATATGATTTAAAATATAAATGACATAACAGTGACCAATACCAGTTGATTATTTTTTAGATGTGACATATCATGAAGTGTTTTAGTCAAACAATTCAAATGTTGATACCCAGAGATGAAATCAGATGAATGTTTTTGTGTTTGAGTCTCAGATCTGCTTCACAGTGCAGAGTGTGTGTGATGGTGAACAGACTGAACTTTGATTTCAGCAGCTGGTCTTCAGTCAGTGTTTCTGTCCACAGGAGAGACTCTCAGTCCTGCAGAGGACACAGAGACACTGAGGAACCAGGCCAGAACCCAAACCCAGGATAGAGAGGCTGAGTGAATGTGGTGTTGAAGGTGATGAGGTGGATCAGTGAGTCAGAGGAGACTGTGTAGAAGGACAGAGAGCCAGCAGGAACGTCCACATACACTGCTACTCTGTTAGAGACAGAGCAGGAAGTGAGGGCTGTTTCTCTGTTATTGTGCAAGATAGAGTAACCACGTTCATCAGAGCAGAACAGTCTCCAGGAATGATCATTACATCCAAACAAACAGTCATCACTGTCTCCTTTCCTTCTGATTCCTCTGTAACTCACTGATATCTCAACCTCTCCTCTCCTCTCGACCTCCCAGTAACAGCGACCAGTCAGACCATCTCTACACAGCAGCTGACGCCAGTAGTTAAATCTGTCTGGATGATCAGGATATGACTGATCCTCCTCCACATCTGTCACCTTCCTGTTGTTGTCAGACAGTTTGAGTTCTTTGTGTACTGTGTTTGTGTCCAGTTCCAGTTCACAGATATCTGATGGAGAGAACAAGACACAATACAGCTGCAGGTTATCATCTGATCATTTAATAACTTTAAATGTAAATGTGCTGTATTTATATAGCACTTTTCTAGTCTTAACGACTACTCAAAGCGCTTTTACATCTACAAGAGACAATCACCATTCACACACTGTGGCCGAGGCTGCCGTACAAGCCTCATCAGATATACACTCACATTCACACTCCAATGCGCAGCACCGGGGCAACTCGAGGTTCAGTGTCTTGCCCAAGGACACTTTGACATGGGACTGGAGGGCCAGGGATTGAACCACCAACCTTCCAATTGGCAGGCAGGCAACCGCTCTACCACTGAGCCACAGCCGCCCCAAAACTTTACTGACAATAACTAAAAGAAAACCCTTCAAACGTTGATTCATATTCAGCTGTGAGTGAACATAAAGAGTTCCTAAACATGAGAGTCAACATGTCAACAATGTCCAGCTTCTTGTCCTCGTGTTGACCCGATGAGGACAGCTGATGATCCAAATCTAGAAACATCAACTGAATAATGTCTCACTAATAAAACTGTCCCATCTTCTTCTACTGCAGCACAACGCAGCTCTGAACCATCTGCTTTCTGAAACTGCTATTAGCTGATGTTCAGTAATAGAAATACCAGTTTATGGATGAAAAATGAGGATTTATGGTATGTTTGTGTCTGTGTGGTATATCTGATACCAGGTCTCCCATCAGGGAGGAACTGGAAGATAAATCTACCTCAACTCACTTTATTCACCTTTTAAACATTTTTGGGACATTAATTATGCCGTGTTGTGTTCATGGACTGTGAGTTTTTTCCACGCTTATTTATTAAAAACATCCAGAGAAGAAAACTGAAAGGTACTTGAACAGAACTTATGTGTGAATAAAAAATAAAGAAACAAAGTTAGCTTTCTGTTGGCTCGACTGTTGATCATGTATTTATGTATTCATTAGTTCTGTTGGATCAACGTGTTCAGTTTGTTTTGTTTGTGGATTAAAAATTAATATAGTAATAATAGTAAGTATAAGTACATTTTTACCTGGCTTTCACTACCTTTTGGCAGGTGCAGGACAAATAAAAAATACTTACGTAAAAAAAGATCTAATGTCCTCAACACTGCTTTAAACTCTGCTTTAAACTCTACTTTAAACTCTACTTTAAACTCTACTTTAAACTCTGCTTTAACTCTGCTTTAAACTCTGCTTGGTCTTCTTCAGGCCTAACCCAGCAGGGTGGAAACCTTTCATTAAATATGGAGTTTAAAGCAGTGTTGCAGACATTACATGTTTTTCACTTTTGAAATACCGATATAGCTCATAGTGAGTTAAGTAGTTCCACAGTGGAGGCACCGTGTTATTGTTTGTTGATTATTTCTTTATAGTTACCTATGCCTATAATAACAACATTCACTGGTAAAGGGAGATTTAGCCAATTCACCATAATAAGTAACTGAATCTCATGTTATACTTCCAGCTTCAGGAAGGGGTTAAACTAGTGTAACACACAGCTGAGTTCTCTTAGAGCAAACTTCAAACGCACTCACACTTCCTCGGACCAGGTCTCAGTCTCTGTGGTCCACCATGGTCCACCCTGCAGTAAGACACAAAGACACAATCCACTTCATACTCCAGGGCTGTGGATAATTGAAGGTTTAACCATCATATTGTGAAATGAGACGGAGTGAGACTACGTCGACTCTGCAGCTTGTTCAAGTCAAAGTCAGGGCAATGCTGCTAAAGCTGTCACGGTGTGGTTACACTTAAGCCGCCTACACGTGATACGCAATTTGCTCTCTGCGCACCGCTAGGTAGGACGCAGAGCAAAGCACAGCGCAGGTAGACGTCATCAAGGCTGGCACGGAAACTATTTCCCAGTGCTAGATAATGACGTGCCATTATCTAATTTGTTGTGCGTACCAAAGGCAACTAGATAAAGTTGAAGTAATTTGAACGTTGAGTGCAGATCAAAGCGGCACCACTGCCCCCCTGCCCCGTAGGAAATCAATGGAGCGGCCAGAGCAGAGGGGTTCTGCCCCCCATCATGTGTAGGCGGCTTTACTCTGAGACATGACAACAGCATTCTCTGTGCCCTGGTGACAGACTGACAGGCTGGAGGTCTGGAGGGGTTTTATTTAGTTTGATGTGGAAAATGTCTAATTAAATGACATGTAAATAGGTTTTGCTATTAGTCATTGTGCTTTATGACTTGTTGAATTGTTTTCCTATTTGCTGTTGTGATTTGCACTTCAGGGCCACCGTACATTGCAGACCTCTGACTTTGAATAAATATCTGTATTTGTGTTATAAGATTGAGAACCACTGTAATACACCTTCACTTAGATCCTCCATTGAACATTAAACAGAGTTTCTCAGTTAGTGACAAAAAATAAATAAAATTAAGTCTTGGTCCGTCCATACCTGAGAGTGTCCAATCTGCAGTTTGGATCCTCCAGTAAAGCAGAAAGCTGCTTCACTCCTGAGTCTCCTGGATGATTGTAGCTCAGGTCCAGCACTCTCAGATGGGAGGGGTTGGAGCTCAGAGCTGAGGCCAGAGAAAAACAGCCTTCCTCTGAGATCAGACAGCCACAGAGACTACACACAAAAAAATGGGCAGAGAGCTTCACAGTCCCGCTGTACTTGAAAATGTCATTGTCCAGTAGAGAGAGAGAGAGAAATAAACCATGTTTGTAATTGTTTTGCAGTTATTACTTTCAAAAGCATAAATAAATTAATTGTTTGCTCCGTTCTGCTGTTGTTGAAGCTGCCTGTAAAAACGTAGCACAATAAGTGAATCGCTAATTTTAGGCTCAGAGCTGAATGCTAAATGTAGCCTATTTTGCATTGTGACACTATACTATTTCAGAGACTTTATTCTTATACTGAAGAATGGCCTTAGAAGCTGAGCTTTTATTTGATTTTACATCTTACTGTGACAGAGACAAGGTATTGTAAGACATGTATTGTCATACTATTGTTAAAAATAACAATTTCCACGATACAATTCAAGTTTATAAAGAGCAGAACTCCAGATAACTGCTGTGGGCTTCTATGTCTCTGTCTGTGATGTGGATATGTCTATCCTGATTCGGTCTGGTTTCCCCATATGCAGATGCAGATCCACATACACAACGTAGTGAGACTGTCACAAAGGGGACCGTCACATCTTCTTCCTCAGCCGAGCTGCGGCCAGAAAACTCTGACTGGCTTTGAGACGTTGCAGAGAGTTTTCACAAAATAACAAAGGGCAGGACAGCCAGCTGGCCTTCTTGTTGTGGGAATATTAAGTAATATTAGCTGGCTTGCTATGTATTGTGTCATTGGCTCTGTTAGCAGAGTTGTTGACCCACTAGATTTTTATTACAAGATATGTAATCATAACAAATGCACGTCTAGAAGTATGACAGCAGTAAAGAAGTAAATTACTGTGAAACTGTAGGGACACAAATCCCCAAAAAATAAATAAATGATACAGAATGTTGTTTTAAATTTAAAGTTACTCAGGTCATAACTGAACACCAACCTAAGAGTTTCCAGTCTGCAGTGTGGACTCTTCAGTCCAGGAGAAATCAGCTCTACTCCAGAATCCTGCAGCTCGTTGTTACTCAGGTCCAGCTGTCTCAGACTAGAGGACTGGGAGCTGAGAACTGAGGACAGAGCTTCACAGCTTTTCTCTGACAATGTACAGCCACTCAGCCTAAAAGAGATTCAATAGAAAGGCCATCCACACATTAGTATATTAAGGAATAAACAAGTTAGAGCAGTGTTTCCCACACAGACTATTTTGTCTGGCGCAGCATTGAGGCAAAGCTGTGTTCCTGCCCGGGGGAAGAGACGCTGCTGCAGGAGCTCAGATTATATGAATACAATGTTGTCAGTGTGTTATTGTTGGAGTCCTGATCCGACTCTTACCAAACAAGCGATTGCGCCTGCTTTAGAAAGTTACCTAGTCTCATGTTTGCGGTAAAATGTAGTTCGGTTGTCGAGGTCAAAACACTATGTAGCAGAGGTAAATCAAATAAACTTATTGTAGATAATGTTATGTCATTTGTGTACTCTTACACTGAATGTTTGCTGCTTTAATCCAAATGAGTATTGAAAAGTATTTTCTGTGACTGAAAACACACGTGTTGAGGATGAGGACCAGCCAGTCTGAAAAAGAGCTGAACAGTCCAACCAGTGTAATTAGTTATGATATTAAATTGTTTACAATATTTTCAGCCTTCAACCAGTGCTGCTCAAAGAGAAAGACAAGGTCAGGAAGAGAAAGATGTAGATTTGTTGTGCATTGAAGAAACAGTAGGAGAGGAGGACAGCATCCAAAACCGTGTCCTCCTCAATTGTTAAAAAAAACAAGTATTCTCCCCTCACCCCCTGGTCAGACACCGCGCGCCACATATTGCTTTGTAACATGTAGAAAACATTGTTGAGGTTCATTTCATCATTTTCATAAAGCAGAGCGCCAACCTGAGAGTTTCCAGTCTGCAGTGTGCACTCTTCAATAGAGAAGATAGATGCTTCACTCCTGAATCCCGCAGGTAGTTGTTACTCAGGTCCAGCTCTCTCAGACTAGAGGACTGGGAGCTGAGAACTGAAGACAGAGCTTTACAGTTTCTCTTTGACAATGTACAGCTACTCAGTCTGAAAGGGATTCAATAAAAAGTCAATCCAATAATTAACAGGATGAAAATAACCACTCACAGGGTGTTACTTTTTATTTAACTAAACACCAACCTGAGAGCTTCCAGTCTGCAGTGTGGACTTTCCAATCCAGAGGACAGATGCTTCACTCCTGGATCCTGCAAGTTGTTGTTACTCAGGTCCAGCTCTCTCAGACTACTCTCAGAGGACTGGGAGCTGAGAACTGAGGACAGAGCTTCAAAACTTCTCTCTGACAGGTTACAGCCACTCAGTCTGAAAAGGAATTAGCAATGCATGACAACACAGCTTCAAAAAACATAAATACATTATAATTAAAGAAAAACTGCCTTTCATCTGAATAGCTGTGAGTGCACCTACAGAGCTTTGTTGGAGGCTTTGACCACTGGCAGCAGCCTCAGAAGAGCCTCCTCTGAAGCAGAGTATTTCTTCAGGTCAAACACATCCAGATCTTCTTCTGACGACAGTAAGATGAAGACCAAAGCTGACCACTGAGCAGGAGACAGTTTATCTGTGGAGAGACTTCCTGAACTCAGGGACTGTTGGATCTCCTCCACTAGAGAACCATCATTCAGTTCATTCAGACAGTGGAACAGATTGATGCTTCTCTCTGCAGACAGATTCTCACTGATCTTCATCTTGATGTACTCAACTGTTTCCTGATTGGTCTTTGAGCTACTTCCATCATAAGTCATCAGACCTTGTAGGTGTCTCTGATTGGTCTGCAATGAAATACCCAGGAGGAAGCGGAGGAACAAGTCCAGGTGTCCATTTGGACTCTGTAAAGCTTTGTCCACAGCGTTCTGATGAAGATGGTTTAATTTGGGTTTGACTCTGAAGACTTTAGGTAGCCGGGAGGTTGTTTGTTCTTCCGCCAGCAGGTTGACTCCAGAGTTGGTGAAGGTCAGATGGACATGGGTCCAATGGTCTTGGGCAGCTCTCCTCTCTCTCTGGTCTCCAACACCTTCTCCAGAACTGTAGCAGTGATCCAGCAGAAGACTGGGATGTGGCACATGATGTGGAGGCTTCGTGATGTCTTGATGTGGGAGATGATTTTGCTGGCCTGCTTCTTGTCTCTGCATCTCTTACTGAAATAATCCTCCTTCTGTGGGTCAGTGAATCCTCGGATCTCTGTCACCATGTCAACACACTCAGCAGGGATCTGATTGGCTGCTGCGGGTCGTGTGGTTATCCAGAGGAGAGCAGAGGGAAGCAGATTCCCCTGATGAGGTTGGTTAGCAGCACACCAACTGAGGTGGACACTGTAACATCAGTCAGGATCTCAGGATCAGTGTTGAGGAAGTCCAGAGGAAGTCGACACTCATCCAGACCGTCAAAGATGAAGACCACCGGGAACTCTTCAAACCTGCTGATTCCTGCTTCTTTGGTTTCACTAAAGAAGTAATCAACAAGTTCCACCAAGCTGAACTTTCTCTCTTTCAGCACATTCAGCTCTCTGAAGGTGAATGGGAATATGAACTGGATGTCCTGGTTGGCTTTGCCTTCAGCCCAGTCCAGAGTGAACTTCTGTGTTAAGACTGTTTTCCCGATGCCAGCCACTCCCGTTGTCATCACGGTTCTGATTGGTTCATCTCTTCCAGGTGGGGCTTTAAAGATGTCTTCACATCTGATTATTGTTTCTGTTCTGTCTGGTTTCCTGGATGCTGTTTCAATCTGTCTGACCTCATGTTCTTCATTGACCCCTGCAGCCCCTCCCTCCATGATCAAGATCTTTGTGAACATCTGATACAGAACCGGTGGGTTTCCTGCTTTTTCATTTCCCTCAAACACACACTGGAACTTCTTTTCCAGGTTGGACTTGAGTTTCGGGCGGCATCCTGCAACACTAGTTTCTAAAGAAACAAATAATATTAGAGAATCTAAACATTAAGGCTTTTTTTTTAAAAACAGCCTTGGGTCTGATGCAATGTGTGCAGTTACAGCATAGTTTGGAAATATACAGTTGTCACATTTTTCGATCATGATAAATGTGTTAAAATCCTCTTACTGCTCTGCAGACGGTCAGCCAGCTCCTCCTGCTTCATTCTCCTCAGGAAGTGCAGTGTGATCTTCAGAAATGCTTCTCTGCTGCTCCTCCTCTGCTCTTCATCATCACCCTCCAAAACCTCCTCATCCTCCTTCTGACTCTCTAAGCATTCTGGGTAATCTGGACATAGAACCTTTGGAATCTTCTCCAGCTCTTTCCTTACAAAAGTGACAATGTTCTCTTCCAGCAGCTGGACCAGAATGATAAAGTCAACATTTAGTTTAAAGAACTCAACATGTGATTCATCTCACAGTCTGAAGGCCTGCTGGTTTGAAAAGAGCAGCATGGAGACTATTGGGATCTGAATGGTAGTTTATCATTTAATCTGTAGATAATAATGAAAATATTATTTTAATATGTACACACCATAAATATGGAGTCCAGGTCTTTTTGCTGCTGCAGGTCAGACTGACCACCGAGGCCCTCTGAGCTCTTCTGGTGAACTCTGTAGAGAAAACATCAAGTTTAAGAACATTTAATGATCTGTGCACAGTCCTGATGATGACACAATGGCAACTGTGGCTCTTGAGGAGTGTTATGTGGTTCAGGACAAGGATTGGATATCGTTTGAGGATCGTTGTCAGCGCTGTGGTCTGGCAATTTGAGTCTAAGTGCAAAGAGACAATACGGGAATACTGTGGACTCTATCTACCTGAGCTCCAAAACCAGGAACTTGTGATCTGGACTGAGAACCATCACAGATTACAAGAGGAAACCTGCAGTGCTCAGGTAACCTTCAACCTCTCACTGCTCCAGTCTGTAGTCCCCCCATGATTCAAGAAGGCCACCAAGAGCGGACTGGCAATCGGAGGTTCAGGAGATTTCCTAAACAGCCGGTCCATCCCAGGCCAAACCGGCCATCATATTTCAATTTCCGGTTTCAGAAAGAATATGCATTTATTCCGCTATTATAACAATGACGTCCTAAACTCAGTTTAAGAACATTTAATGATCTGTGCACAGTCCTGATGATGACAATTGTGGCTCTCATACATGGATGCGGTCGTTGGCTAAATCACCAAATGCATCTAGGACGTCGTATCCAGGATTACTGTACGGATATTCAAGAATCAGGAGAAGAACCTTCTATTCACAGGGACAACAACAACAGTTTATCAGAGTTTTTAAAGAGGTGCACTTGAATACACCATTTGTTTGAGGATTTGTTTGGGGCCAATATGCTTTACCTTCGATATTTGCTTGCGTATCTCACTCACAGGGAAGGCAAAATTTTCCCACAGTTCTGTTGTTTCTCCGTCATCTCCAACTCTGATGAGTAAATGTTGTCTTTTGCTTCATGCTACCTACCGGTAAGCTGAACTGTGTCTCTTGTGTTTTTCTTCGGTGGTGTATGTAGGCGGGGACATAAAGAGAAAAAATACTGGGATACTTGTAGATTGTTCTTCTGATTTAGATAGTTCAAACTGAAAAGCTAATTTTGATGAATTCTGGAATTTAAAATCTAAATCGTGACATGCAGCATATTGACAAATGCTTACAACTCTTAGGTTTTAAAATTTTGGAAGTACGAAGCATTCCTGAAAGAAATCCAGGAATGCGCTGCAGAGAGCTATGAGCGGTGCGAAGTAGTCTGCATTAATAGAAGTATATTTCCAGGATAACTGCCTGACATCTGGCGCGTACCCTTCATCTTTCGATCTCTGTGTTGCTTTTCTTCAAATCCCGTTGCTAGTGGAAACCACAACACATTACAAGCTAGCAAGCTACAAGCTGAAAATTGGAAGTTTTCAAAAATATTTCAAAAAGATGGTGCAACAAGGCAGGCCTCTTGGTTATTTTCTTCTTGCGCCTTTTCCTCTCTAACTGGGACGTTTTGCGACCGATTGGTGGGATTGCTGTAGACAAAGTACACACAGAGATACAATAACTGTCTTTAAAACTGGGAATACATAATCAAATGTCAAAGTGGGAAATACAGCTGTTAAGCTCTCGCACAATCTTTTCACTTAATGTCCTCCTTATCGGTCTGAACTCTAATACTGTTGGTGACAACACCTGCATGAAGATGTTGCCTTTTACACTTTAGAGTAGAGTTCATGCTGTGCTTTTGGCAAGGTGTTAACAATCACAAATTATTTGGGTGTAGTACACTTTTAGTCACACACAGTTTTATAAATTAGACCCCAGGACTGTAAGACTTAGTGATGGGTTGTTTTGGTTTCTTTTGTAGTGTTATTATTGCTACTGTTACAATTACTTCTAAAAAAGGTTCTGATCTGGTTTATTGGCATTTCTCTAAACCAATGGCAATTGTCTTGGGCCCTGGTGGTTCTGGTCTTGTTATCATTGGGTATCAGATTAAAATCACAGAATGCCAAACCTAGACCATGAAGCTCTGAGAGAGTCTCATAATAACAAAGTTTTAAATTCTTACCTTTCATCAACCGTTTGTCCATATTTAAACTTCATAGGACGATCCATAGACCAGTCACTCTTCATGGACACACAGCTGGGTCCAGGTCCAGGTTCAGGTCTTTTTTGCAGACTAATGAAAAGTAGTTGAAGTTGAAATTCATACTTATAACTAGTTTAACAATAATGATATATAAGTGTTATTTCAAGAATTGAGTGCCAGGATGAATGTTATAAATTATTATTATAAATTATTATTATGAAGCAGAAGCTCACGTTACTTTGACTCAACATGAGTCTGATGACTTTAGACTCAAGTTTACAAAATCAAAACCTTGACAACAATGACTTGTGATTTCAGTGGACTTGATATCCTCCCAAAGCCCAAAGATTAATTATGATTGTATGCTTTTTATTTGTAATTAATCAACTCATGTTCCTGAAAACAGACGGACTTTCAGCCGTAGTAAGAAAGGTGTTTGGCAGTTCAGAGCTGGCTGGTGGTCCTGGTCCTGGTATCACTGGGCATCAGATCAAAACCACATTACGTGGCATCGCCAAACCCCGACTATGAAGCTCTGAGAGAGTCAGGTAATAACAACGTTCACTTTAAAATCTTACCTTTCATCAACAGCACCTTGTCCATCTTTAAAGTCAATAGGACGACCCATGGACCGGTCACTCTTCATGGACACACAGCTGGGTCCAGGTCCAGGTTTCTGCTGCTGCATCCTGATACAAACAAAGACTGTGGATGAGTTACTATTCCCCAAAATGTAATCTGATGAAAGATGGCGTCTCATCTCAGTAGATAATCAGTGGTTGGCTCTTTGTTGCGTATTCCAGTAAGAAGTTCTTATTAACTAGATATTGAGTGTGAATCCTGATGGAGGAGTGATGTGAGTGCTGAGCTCTAACATGGAGAAGAGTCCATCATCATCTCACCTCTGAGCTTTGGTCTGGCTGTCATGGTCCCCACACAGAGTGGTTTTAGAGGCGGGGCTCCCTCCTCTCTGTCCTCACACTGACTCATAGCAGAGTCCACACCTGCTGGGAGACATCACCTCTGTTACTGTCGGCCTGTGAAAGGGTAAAACTCCAATGTGCCATATACGATCATGTTGTAATGTTTTATTGCATTATATACCAGATTATCTTTCTATAGTATAACTATATGAATACAAACTAAGTAAGTAAGCATTACTATGTTAACATGATAAGTGTATTTATTGGTGTATTATTGTAGATGGTATTATTCTTGTAATGTGTTTATTTTGGACTCTTTTCTGCATTTCTTTACTTCCTTTTAAGTATTTGTGCTACAGCAATGGATGACCTTTGTTTTCTGCAGATCAATAAAGTGTTATGTAATCTCATAAAATAAGGATTTAACTCCTTGGACCTCTTCAACTTTTAAAAACTCCTTCAGTTAACTTCTTTGATTCTTTTGTGATTCTACTGAACATTTTTCCCGGGATAGTTACAGCTTCTGGAAAGGCGACCATCAGCAGCTCTTCTTCATTTCTGTTTTTAAAGATTATTTTTTGGGGAATTTTAGTTCAAAGTTCAAACACTTCCTTGTCATCGTTTAGCACAACAAGATCACTGTGTGACAGCCTAAGGCTGCACAAAGAGTTATACAATATATTAAATACAAATAAATAATAATATTTGTATTTCATATATGTCATTAATATTAATAAAATAAATGTAAATTCATCCAGGATCCCATATATTAACCCTAACCCCCATAACCTTAAGACCCCTAACCCTAACACCCCTAACAATAATCACTGTTACAGTTAACCCTAACCAAGCTCAACTCTTCTCCCACAAACACGTTTACAGTTTAATGAAAGATCAAAAGCAGCTGAAAAGTGGAACTTGCCAGATGTTTAACGGGGGGGGGGGAACATCTGCGTCACAACAAGACAAAGTAAAAGTAAAAAACTGCTGAATTGCAAAGAGCACGAAGTTGACCAGTGAGAGAGAGAGGAAGTGAGGGGGAGTGAGAGAAGCTGGAGTCACACAATAATCTCATATCAATATTAATCACACAGGGGACATTTTACTGTCCCCTGTGTGATTTTACTTTACATTTACCCTTAACCCTGACCAAACTTAACTCTCCAACCCATTTTACAGTTTGATGAAACTAACAGATCAGAAATCAGCTGAAAGTTTTACTTACCAACAGTTTAACCTGGAGGAAAATCTGCGCCACAACACAGGACAGAGTGAAGTACCAGAGAAAGACTTTGACCTTTAATGTCCCTTATCAAGACACCTGATCACCAGCTACAGGACACACCTACACACCTACACACACACACACACACACACACACACACACACACACACACCACACACAAAGATACAAAGTGCAGCTTTATAATTAGGCAAGGCAAGGCAGCTTTATTTGTATAGCACATTTCAGCAACAGGGCAATTCAAAGTGCTTTACACAAAATCAGTTAAACAGATAAAACACAGTACAAACAGTTAAAAATCATAAGCATTAAAAACCGGTAAAACACATGAATAGACAGTTAAAAAATAGAAACATAAAACACAAGAATAAAAGTTACAGTGCAGCATAAGAAATTTAAAGAAATGAGCATTAATTTAAAGAAAGGCAGCATCAAAAAGAAAGGTCTTCAGCCTTGATTTAAAAGAACTGAGAGTAGCAGCGGATCTGCAGGTTTCTGGGAGTTTATTCCAGATATGAGGAGCATAGAAACTGAAAGCTGCTTCAACCTGTTTAGTTCTGACTCTGGGACAGAAAGTAGACCTGTCCCAGATGACCTGAGAGGTCTGGGGGGTCATAGTGTAGTAGCAGATCAGAAATGTATTTTGGACCTAAACCGTTAAGGGATTTATAAACTAGCAAGAGTACTTTGAAATCAATTCTTTGAGGTACAGGCAGCCAGTGTAAAGACTTCAGAACTGGAGTGATGTGATCCAGTCTCTTGGTCTTAGTGAGGACTCGAGCAGCAGCGTTCTGAATCAGCTGCAGCTGTCTGATTGATTTTTTAGGGAGACCTGTAAAGACCCCGTTACAGTAGTCTAGTCTACTGAAGATGAAAGCATGGACCAGTTTTTCCAAGTCCTGTTTACACATAAGTCCTTTAACCCTTGATATATTCTTAAGGTGATAGTAGGCTGACTTTGTAGTTGTCTTAATGTGCTGTTAAAGTTCAGGTCTGAGTCCATGACTACGACAAGATTTCTGGCTTTGTCTGTTGTTTTTAACATTGTTAAATTAGTGAGAGAAAGGTTGAACATTAACACTCTTCATCACAGGCAGATAAGTTGAACACATGAAGATGGTTGACAGAGACGTAGTGTTCATCCTCAGCCCTTTAAGACAGAGACCAACCCTGGGAGCAAGAACTCAGGGTCCACCTGCCCTGCATCTCAGCGCCAGATCAGACTCGGACTCTCTACTCTTATTTTTAACAGCCCGACCTTAAAGAGTTCTTCAGGTTCTGCAGAACGACAAGCTACATTTCTGGAAAAAAGACACAAAAGAAAAACCACTAAAATATTGTACTGTACAAGTTGCTGATCTTCAGCTCATTAGATGGTCAGTTAGCTCCATCTAGTGGACAGATAGTAGAACTCCATCATCTGATGGGGGACTTCTCTCACACTGACTGGCTCTTGGAACAGGTTGGACTGGTTCTGACGTCTCTCTGACTCTGTAGTTATGAAGATGTCACGGCGTCATCGATCAAATGCACAACACAGAAATTCATACGTAGTAGAATTATTCTATAATGTTAAGAAGTAACACAGTTGTAGAAGAAGACATCCCTTTATACGTATACAGGTGAGGGAAATTCACATTGTTCACTCAGTTTGGTACTTTAATACACACTTGACAGTGAGGTATTGACAGAGGTGGAAAATAAGGAAATACATTACTTACGTTACTGTATTGAGCAGTTTTTAAAAAGGTACTTGACTTTAAGGTAAAGGATTGTATTTTGCTACATTACAAATCCTATCGTTACTGAGTAAAAAGAAGTTTACTAATTAAAACTGAAAGGAAGAAAAATAAAAAATAAAATCACACCGGCTATAACCACTACACCAGACCTGGGCTTTCTTTTTTGTGCCAACGTATGCAGCTTCTTCTTCTCTGGTTGCAGGCGCAATTAAAAAGAAGTAGAAGAGTGTAACGTGTGGAGCGGTCGGACCCATGGATGTATTAAGAGAACGTCTGACCCCTGTGGTGGCGAGCTGAGAACTGAATGGGAGACATTAACATGGACGGAATCAGCTGTTATCCCTCAAAAACATCAGCTCATGGGAAAGAAAGAGAGGTCGACACAGAGCGCCGAGGTTTTAACCAAACATGGACGCACAACATCGCCACAACACTACGCCATTTTCTGAAGGGAGTTTCTAGTTACTTTTCAGGTTTTTCCCCTTCTTGTCCAATGAAAACCACGTATCTCCAGATGTGTGTTGATGTTGAATGTTTGTGATAAACTGAAGTATGATGTCATAAGAGTGTCATAAAAAAGAATAAATCTGTAAAATAGAAGAAACTAAATGTCAAAGTTCAACTCAGTTCAGTTTATTTAAGAAGAAGACAGATCAAATTAATAAAACAATGATATAAATGGGTTAAAAATCCCAGAATTAGCCAAAAGCTCGAAAACTTCCCCCTGAATACAATCAGCTGTTCTCATGGTAGAGGGAACATTTCACGAGTAGAAGGAAAAATAGATTCAATACAAATTCAGCAAATTTTGGACGCTAACTCGATGCCATCAGTGAAAAGCTGAAGTTAAAGAGAGGATGGCTTCTACAAATGGATAATGATCCTAAACACGCCTCAAAACCCACGGTGGATTACATCAAGAGGCGTAAACTGAAGGTTTTGCCATGGCCTTCACAATCTCCTGACCTCACATAATGTAAAATCTATGGATAGCCTTAAGGAGCAGTGTGTGACAGACAGCCAAGGAATCTCAAAGAACTGGAAGACTTATGGAAGGAAGAATGAGCGAAGATACCTCCAACAAGAATTAAAGACTCTTGGCTGGCTACAAGAAACGTTTCCAAGCTGGGGGGGGGAGGTACATGGTATAAACTCTGCAGGGGGCCCAAACTTTTGCAGACGTCATTTTCTTGTTTTGTTATTTTGAAAATGTAAATGATGAAATAAAATCTAACTTTTTGTGACATATTACACAAATGTCTAATCTGTCATTTGAGGCCTTTGAGATTTTTCTTCTTTACGCTCATTAATAAGACATTTTTTCCTAGGGTGGCCAAACTTTTGAACCCCACTGTAGTTATTGTTTTTAGTTTTTTCTTGAAGCTGCACTTTCATATGTCACTTTGTGTAGTTTTGCTTATTTAAAGCTAATGTACTTGTTCAGACTTGTTCAGGCTTCTCTCCAGTGTGAATGCGTAGATGTGTTTTAGGGCACTACTCTGAGAATACATTTTCCCACAGTGTTCACACCAGTACGGCTTCTCTCCAGTGTGAATGCGCTGGTGTCGTTTAAGGTGACTTCTCTGAGAAAACGTTTTTCCACATTGTTCACACGAGTACGGCTTTTCTCCGGTGTGAACACGTCGGTGTATTTTAAGACTACCGCTCTTGGAAAATGTTTTACCACATAGATCACAGCTGTACGGCTTCTCTCCAGTGTGAATGCGTTGATGTTTTTTAAGGGCACTACTCGTTGAAAACATTTTCCCACATTGTTCACACCAGTACGGCTTCTCTCCGGTGTGAACACGCTGGTGAGATTTAAAGTCATTATTATAAGTAAAGGCTTTACCACATAGATCACAGCAGTATGACTTCTTTCCAGTGTGAACACGCTGGTGACATTTAAAGCCACTATTATTAGTAAAGGTTTTCCCACATTGTTCACACCGGTACGGTTTCTCTCCAGTGTGAACACGTTGGTGCATTACTAGGCTATTCCTCCTAGAAAAGGTTTTACCACATAGACCACAGCTGTACGGCCTCTCTCCAGTGTGAATGCGTTGATGTATTATTAGGATACTCTTCAGTGTGAAAGCTGCCCCACATAGATCACAGCTGTGTAGATTGTCTCCGGTGTGAACTCTCTGATGACTCTTTAAGTTTCCAGATGTTGTGAAGAATTTGTCACAGTGTTGACATGGTGACGTTTGGGTCCCTCTC